>NC_079149.1:119026214-119096351 GCF_945859685.1 Eupeodes corollae
TCTTATTGGTATTTTGTATCGTGTTTATAAAAATGACCCAAGGTTAGAAAATATTTTAAGTTCACATAAGATTTTGTGTCTATTGAACCAAACAAGTCGGACATACTCACAACTTTTTCATTTTAATTAAGAGTTATAATTATCAAATTAAAACAATGCGTTTTAAAGTCAATTAAGGTACAAAAACAAATGAGAATTTAAATAATGCAAATCATCTTATGTTGAGATAATATTGTCAGAATTAATATTCACTCGTAAAAAACAAACAAGCTCGTGCTGTAACAACTTAACAAGTTAATTTATCCTAAGTTAAAATAAGATCAATGTTCAGATTAAATTAAAAGTTACATATTTTTGGAATCTTGTGCCGAACCCTAGTTTTTGCTCAATGGATCAAAAGAATGAAGATGATTGAAATTCTTTGTAAAATTTGTATTATTTGAAAAATATTTAAACGTTATTGTTTTTTTGCTGTTGAGACTTTCTTACTCCGAACTATAAAAAATTGAGGAAAATTATAATTTTTTTCAAATGGTAGGATACCATACAAAAAACTATGAAATTCGGTTGAATAAAAGTCGGATGGTAACCTTAGTAAAACTGCGGTCATAAAATAGCCAAACTCCTCTGATAAGGCTTTGTTGATTTTGTTGTTGTTGTTGTGTATGTCCTTTTTAACACGCACGAATAATCTATGCTGCGATGTATTTGGCATATGGCTTTAAATGTGTGTATATCACTCTTTATCGTCTTCATTCCCTTGTTAGACAAGTTATGGTCATTGTTTTTGTTTTTTTTCTGTCTTTTGTGTGTTCAACGTATAATCTAAGATAGATCCTTATTCCGATTCTTTAAATACTCGTGGTATGTATGTGTTGTCTATCGATGGAAAAACACATATCACACATACAATACAGTATACGGTTTGATTTCGAAAAGCTTGATTGGTTAGAGTAGAGAAAATTGACAGACTTATAGATGTCTTATTGAGCTACTCATTCATTCTCAATTGTTTACCTCCCATTTTCTATTTGATTGACAATTTATTTTTTTTTCTCTTCAAAGGCTTGGCTACTAATTTTGTCCATTTTCAAATGGACATACATACATACGAATAGGAGGGAAAAAAATAAATAAACTGATGTAGGTGCAGAATGAAAGAAACGTGAAGAAAATAGAAATTTTGTGATTGTGATTTTTGTTACTTAATTTTTATTGCACGAATAGACATTTTGACACGTTGACACGTATTGCAATAAAAACGAGAGTTTTATTAAACTGTGGCTCGAAGGATAAAATAAATGAAAAACAGATAGAAAGAAACTATGTACGTATAAAGTGTATTTTATTTATTAATTAAATATTGGGCAGGATTGTTTTTTGTTTTCCAAATTAATGATGAAGTGATGGTATTTTTAAATTGTACACATAACTCAAAACTTTTTAACAGTACAAACTGTAATACCAAAAATGTGATTAAATAAAAATAAATACTTTTAGGCCCAAGTGCACAGTCAACAAATTGCTTTTAAAGCACTTATGGTCATTTTAGTTTGACATTATATTGTAATACAAATTCATAAACTTCACAATTCTAGGATTTACCTTTTTAGAGAAGTAAAAAACAATTGTAAAGTTACGTTGAAAGAACATACGAAAATACGGAATAATATAATCGTACAGATTTTCCAATTCATTAACATAACTTAGATCAAATAAACATTTTAGGAAATAAACAAAAGAATATTTTTCAATGAAAGTTTCATTCATAAATGAAATCAATTAAGTGTCTTTGAAAGTACGTACAATACGAGTATAATCAATACTCTCTCATTTACTGTTCTTATTATCTGGCTTGATTTTTAGAAAATGCATTTTACACTCACAAAGGTATTTAAAATTTAATTCTACAGTGGAAATTGTAATTTTACAAAATACAAAAGGGTATGTATTGAAGCTAAAGGAAAACCTTTTAGTTAACTGAGAAAGGGATAAATTAAAACTAACAAATAAAAATCAACAACTTACTGCATAGTTATAGCTACATTTGTGGAATTTTGATTTTAATTTTCTGTGTTACTTGCTTCTATAGACGAATGACCATAAGAAAAGCCATAAATTTCCTATAATTTATTGCTTATTTTTTCTTCGGAAAATATCATTTCTATAGTTTTAGTATGGTAGTTCGTAAGCCTTTTTTCCGGCGAGAGAGCGAAAACAGAGTATTCCAACTTTATGAATTATTTATAATTCCATTCGAGATCCTCGATCTGATGCTTGTTCCTTATTTCTACAAAGAGAATTTTAATTAGTTTGTTCAGAATCAAACTTACTGATACCCAGACCCAGACCAAGACCAAGAGTGTATACAATTTTAATTAAACAAGTAGTTTCTTCATCTAATTTATGTGAATTTTTCTTTGTTGCCCTTTTTCTTCATTATTACATTAAATATCAGAAGAAACAAAAAATAAAAAAAAACACACAAAAATAATGCAAAGTGGAAAAAAAATAAAATTTTAAAATAGAAACAATTCTATGATTATTGCTCTGTTGCAACTTTCAACTCTCAGAGACTCAAACTCAATTGCACATTCTTCGTATAAAATAAAATTAAAGGTGCTTTTCAATGTTGTAAGTTGTTGTTTTTATGTATAAACGAAGGTAGTTCCTACCACCTCCCCCATCTTTATTAAGCACTTTTACACTTAAATTGGTTTTGTTTTTCTGGTTTCTACTCTGTTTTATTTGATTTTACATCTGTGCCCATACTATGTAGAATAAAGTTTTTTTTTTCTTCTATTTGTTTTCAAAACTGACCCTCTCAATTATATTCTATTGCTTCTTTTCTTCTTTTCGTTTCAGGTAAGTGCCAATTGGAAAGTTTTCTAAAACGAAATGGAATTACAAAAAAAAGACAAAACAAAACTCAGGTATAATAGATACTTTCCTCCCGTATTGTTTTGAAATTTAGCAAGAACGAAAAAATTAAATTCCTTCTTTCATATTACTTTACATATCTATGTATGTACCTACCTACCTACCTTTAATGTAATGCAAGGGATGTTGGCGGTAAGAAATAAGGATACCCAACTATTTCAATTTGCATTCTGATTTAATCGTCAGGCAGCGTTAAAAAAATGCAATTTTAAGTTTTTGGTGAGTAAGATTTGACTATCATGTCCATCCTTACCCGAAGATGATGTTTTTTTTTTTGAGACTCCACGTCAGACTATCTATTCAGGTAATCGAAAAAGTTGTTATTGCGGTACAAGTTAAGAAGAAATTGTTCGTCAATTTTTGTTATACTTTTACTAAATTCTGCTAGAAGATTCGTAAGTAAAGGGATACCACCGCTAGGTAGTACTGAAACCTAGTGGTAAATGAAATCCTGGACTAAATGCGAAAGGGCTTCAGAGTGATTGCCTATGTGAATGATGTTTCTATAGTGGTTTCAGGTAAGCATCTTAACACGCTAAAAGAACTCCTACAAAATGCCTTTAATAGACTAATACTTTGGCCTCTTGCAAATAGCTATTCGTAATAAATGGGGCTTACAATCAAAAATACTCCATTTACCAAGATCGGAATCTTTCGTACGTTTCACTCTCCCAAACCCGTTTGTTTACATTGTTGTATTTGTAATTTTGACAATTAGTCCATGAATAGATGTGAAAACAAACAAAAAAAAACGATGCCGTGTGCTAGCGGCACTTTGCAAAGCAAAAACAAAATGGGGAGGTTAACATGTTTTTTCATGTTTTTCGATGAAAAAGTCAGTTTTAAGCTTTAATTTTGCAGTCGTTTTGTTGATAGCGAACCAATGTACATTTTTGTTTTAAAAAAAGCATGTTAAACATCATTTTATTGTAATTAATTCACTGATTTAGAGCAATCACTACGAAATTCTTTAAATTTCATAATTAACCTCGAATTATTGTATCAAAGATGCGTTCGAAGAACCATCAAATTAAGGGTGCGAGCGCAATTTTTTTGTATTGAATTCTAATAAATTTTCTTTAATGAACGACCGAAATATTTTCTTGCAAGTTTACAAAATCTGTATTAATTTAACTAATCCAAGTATATTTATAGTTTGTTTTTAATGATTTAAGCTTGCAACTGTTCTTCAATTCCATTTTATTAATAAATATTAAGTTTAAAAAAAGAGTTTTAATCGAAAAATACCTTATCCATAACATTCTTGATTGATGGATGCATACATGTGTTTGCTATAAAAAAAATTTGCATCAAAGGAACACCAATGTTTTAAAAAACTAATCAGATCGATTCTAGCGAACCTTTTGAATAAATGCAGAACAAATAAAATGAAAATTTTGACATATATCATAAAATGAAAACGTGAAAAATCGTTCTAAATTCATGTACAACTCATTTAATAGATCAAATAATCGACATTGATGTTTATTGTTGACGTAAAACAGTTTTTTTAGTGAATTCTCACAGCTTAACGCAAAATATAATTTTCATTCATTCCGTAAAAATGTTTAGCTACCAAAGTTCAAGTTAACTTATTATTGTTAAAAGGGTATGTTTAATAAAAGTGCTGCAATATATTGAAAATGCTTTACACAAAGCAACTTATTTTTAAAACATGGTTACCTCAAATTTGTATTTCAAAATCTAACTACAAACGAAATTCTAACTCTAACATAGTCCCTCAAAAAGAAATTTTCAGAAATATTCCTGCAACAAACAAAACTAAAATTTGGTCTTGCAATTATCGAACTGCTTAAATGATGAAAATACTAATTTAATTGAGGAATCTAAACTAGCTAAAGTTGACAATGGAACTTCACAAGCATTGAAGTACAAAGAAATACGGAGGCATCCGCCTATTGTTTCCACCTGAACTTCTAACGTTCAAAAAAAAACCAGCACTAATAAATCATTAAATACGTATTTGGTCAATCTTATTTTTTATACATTAACAACATTTTTTTGGATTGAAATTAAAAAGCTATACAAATCTTCCAATTTAAGACCATGTCAGCACTTCAGATTCTGTTGGTTAGGATTGTTTAGCTTTTGAACGAGGCCATAAAACATTCAAAATAAAGCATTTAGATGTGCTTGCAGACTATAATGAAGCATTTTGATGGGCCGGAACACTAAATGTGAGAATGTGTTTAGTTTTTGCATCATTTCACGCACACTTTCTCACATTTAATGTGTACTTAGCTTGTAGGCAAACCGAAATGTCTGTCTGAGATTCCGATGTTGGTAATGGAGTATTTTTGCTTACAATTCTGAATCACGCATTTGTTATACACACCGGTAAGCAGACCGATTTTAATGTTAGGTGTGGCAGTATTGTGAACTGCTTTAAAAATAGCTATCAAATCTCTCGACTCTGTGTCTATAAACTTTCAAACTGTCGATCGTCTCTAATGGACGATACAACAGTTTGATATTAACCTTTGTTGGGTGCCGGGCCATAGAGACTATGGAAACTATGTGGCAGATGAACTAGCCAGGAACGGTATAAAGTAAAACCCATTATACCACATTTGTAAAATGCTGGCAAATCAATTTTAAACTACTGCTAATGCAGGACGCTATAAAGGAGGCAAAAACCAGGTGGAACATCACCACGTGTCAGGTCACAAAAAACATCTGAACTTACTCTAGATATAAAGGTGCTTGCTATCTCTAAGCAAATCGCATTTAAGCTTTGTAAGGCGTCATTACAGGGCACTGTCTAAAAGGAAAGCACGTGACGGAGGTAGGCTTATTCTTAAATGACTTTTGCAGAAGTTGTATGGATAAGAAAAAGGAGGACACAGTTCTTCACCTCCTCTGTACATTCCCTGCTCTAGCACAAAACGGTAAAAATAACTTAGGAGAACTCCTCCATAACGATCTAAATGATCTCAATCAATCAGAATCTTACGTTTCGTAAGGACTCAAACTGCTTTCATTGATTCATCTGGTATCACAATGGGCCATTAAGCTGGTCAAGTACGTCCTATTTCATGAAGGACACTCTCTTTTACCTAACCTAACCTTTGCTTAATCTTAGCTTTGAAATTATTTCTACAGGAAGAATGAGATGTTTAGTTTAGTAAATTAGGAATTATTTTTAAATGAACTGTACCTATGGATATGAAAATGATGTGTTCAAAAATATCAACAAGTTGTAAGGAGCTGATAAAAACTAAGTGTTGAACTAAATCATTTAATCCCAACTGTTTCATTCAAAATTTTTGTTCTCAAAAACAACCATACAAAAGTGTTACATTTGTTTTTGCAATTTCTGGAAATTTTTATTTTGGAAAAGAAAATTCTGCTTATTCTAGACGAAATTAAAATTTATTAGTTTCTAGTTTAAAAGGATCGAGATTTGAGAAGATAATCAAGTTAAATTTCAATTTCAATTTAACAATATTTTTTCTTTAAATGAATTGGAATTCTACTGGGGATTTCCTAATTAATCCGTTTTATTAAACAAAATCCAATTTCAGCACAT
The DNA here is from genome assembly GCF_945859685.1 of Eupeodes corollae. Lineage (NCBI taxonomy): Eukaryota > Metazoa > Arthropoda > Insecta > Diptera > Syrphidae > Eupeodes > Eupeodes corollae. The sequence continues at coordinate 119,032,705 of NC_079149.1, forward strand.
TATTTAATAAAGTATAGGGTCCGCCATCTAACGTTTTTTTTTTAACTAGTGCTTATTTCGTGAATGGTAACACTTAACTCATGTCGGATTTGACAGATACTTAGTTTTATCCTTCCACTGAATCAATATGGTTGTGTATACGCTTGGACAACGCTGGGAAACAGTGTCTGCGATCGACTTAGAGAAGATGCCGATTTTGACAAAAAAATGATGAAGCTCATTTTGATCTTGGCGGGGATGTAAGCAAACCAAATTATCAAATTTGGGTCACAGAAACGAGCCACTGTTTGGTGCGGATTTTGATCCAGAGGCATAATTGGGCCATTTTTCTTCGAAAATGAGCAAGGCGTGGCCGTTACAGTCAATGGCGATGGTTATCGGGCCATGTGGAATGAATATTTGTTCAATTGAAGTGTTGTATATTGGCAAAATTTGGTTCCAACAGGACGGTTGGGGCTACGTTAAATACAGCCGAAGCTACACTCGATTTTTTTACTCCATTTTCAAAAAAAAAATATATGACTTAAGAATATTATTTGATGGTTTTGTTTTCGAATTACTGAATTTAATTATGTTTAAAGAGGATATATCAAACTGCCTACGATACATATTGTTTCTAGGTGTTATAACTTATAAAATATTGGCTTATTGCACGAAATCCTTTTTTAATTTATCGTTCCTGTGTAATACATGTCAAAAGTACTTGCTTTGGTGTTTTGAAATCGACTGTTTTCCTCCTTAAATCTCATTACAAAATTAAACATAATGCTCTTAAATTGGAATATTCTATATGACAGAAATTGTTATAATGCACAACTTTAATGTCGTATTCCAAATTTAAAAATTATCAGCATTTAAAAAATTGATATTAACGGTCCAAAGATTTGTAAGTATGTGGAACATTTGAAAAAATTTAATATTAAAATTTTAATGTTATTTTTATATGAATTTCATCATAATATCCAATTTAAAATAGAAATTATTTGAAAAAAATTTCTCGTAAATCATAGAAATATTTTATTTCTTTATCGGTCAAACTAAATTTTTTCCAATTTTTCAAAATTTAAATGCTCAATTTAAATCTTAAACTAAAAACTCACCCACTCATTTCTCTTTAAAAAATTCAAATGTGTCTGTCAAAAAACAAATGAAATATTAAAAAGGCCAACAAAAAAATAAGATAATATTATTCTTATTTTTCCAAAAAGTAGTTAAGGTATTTTTAAAAACTTGATTTTTTAACATAGTGAAGATTTATATACTGATGCAACAGCAAATATTTCTTTCTATTTAAGTCACGCCTTGTACAAAAAGTAATTAATTATTTAATTAACCCTAAAAAAATAAACAAAGAACTATCAAAGTGTCAAGTTAAAAATTAAATAAACAAACAAATAAAAAAAATAAAACTGAAAAAACTCACACATGCATCGTTTCAGTTCACACATTGTAGAATGTCATACAGTTGGACGCAAGTCATTCATCTAACTAATCACTAGGCTTGTCAGATGACATCAACGATAAAGTTCTACATACGTAATATTTTCTCAAGACTCAAAACGAGGGGATCGGCAGAAGTATAAACATCATTCAAAATAAATTGTCTGGTTATTTTTGGAAAGGATTAAGAATTTTAATGGCAACAGACAAAATCAGGGCTGTCATTTAGGAAAATTAATATGCATAGCGCAAACACCCCTTTTGAGATGATCAAAGGCATTGCATCAAATTAAATGAGATGGGCGTTTTTTATCGTTTGATCTTTAAAGACGCATCGGAGGTTAAAAGACTTTGATTTGCTTGGTTTAATATTTGGTATTGGGGTAGCTGAAATGCAAGTAAATTATTTTGTTTCTACTGCAAGTACAAGTAATTGAAATGCTTAATTTTTCCAATACCTAACAAAAACAAATAAAAAAATTACAATTACGTGAAATTTTGGCGGAAAAAATATCAATTACTAAAAACTTACATTCGAAATGAAAGTTAAATTCAATTTCAAAAAGTAATTATTTTTTCTCATTTTTCATATTTCTTTAGAACTATGCATATACTTTTAAAGATCTTTTTATTTTTTCAAATTCAATAGTATTTCTTTAGGTTTAAAGGTTTTTGGGCACTTCTGTTAACAACAACAACACACATACAGAAAAAAAGAACACTTTTATACAACAACACTGACAGGTTGGGTCAAGTAGAAATCGAGTATGTACTACAAGAGGCAATAACGTTTATCGATGGTCGTCAATATTTTAAACTAATGATAGTTCGACGGTAAAATTCTTTCGTCTAATTCTATTCACATTAGAAATTTTGTATACAAACTTCTCTCTTGCATTGCACCCATTAAAACTCATTAAGTAGTTGAATAATCAGTCCTTGTTGATTATTATTAATCCTCTCTCGTTTGAACTTTAATTATTGTATTCATACTAGCCCCAACATATGCTGTCAATAGTTCTCGAAAGGCATGAAAAATCTACTCACTTCGCCAGCCCTGTAAACATGAACCAGATGAGCATAATTTGTGTTCTGTCCCGAACGCAAAAGTTGTGCCTTATGTGCATCCTCATCCCCATTATACGAGTATGGCCCTTTTGTTTATTTTTATTTCAATTTTATTTCAAATACGGAAGGGTGTCGCTTGTGTGTCTCTCTATGAATGTCTCGGTTTATATCTATTTTTGTGCTATGAAAACGCAATGAATTTTTCTCATTAATCATCATCACTATCAAAATTACGTTGCGCGTCGAAAGATGCTGAGAATTTCGTCAGACACAGCAGACCCAGATCTCGTGCTCTTTTTTAACTTAAAGTACGGAAAACTTTTTGAGAAATAACCCATAGCTCTCGAAAAAATAGGCACAGGCAGAGGCACAGATACAACTACGAGGAACTAGAGGAGCTAAAAATTCAATATGAATTCGTGCTGCTTTCGTTTTGTGTGTGTTGTCATAAATCTTTGCAGGACATTTTTAATGGTCCACGCCATGAAATAAAATAAATTACGACAACAAGGGGGTTTATTACCACGCTCTGCGCCACCGTACCCCTTTACACAGCCCCTTTGACGTTATTTGGTATTGGAGTTGGATGCTGAAGCTGATATTGGGCAACCGGGCGGCTGAGCTGTCAGTCGGTTAGTGTCAGTCAGTCAGTCGTACTTTCCACCCGCCAAAACGTATCTCTGTCTACGCATTTCAACTTACTGCTACATCTCCCGCCCATTTGTCCATGTCGCCCTCATGTTTAGTATTAATTTCATACTGAAACATCATCTCATCAACATCATCAGGGGAAACAGGAAGAGGATTTCTGTCAGTTCGCAGTTCGGTTGATGTATACTTGTAGCAGGGTATAGGGAAATATTATCACGATTATGATGATGGTGGTGATTATGATGACGATGACGCTCTCCTGTGAGTGCGGAGGAATGTTGTTTGTACGGGAAGATTATGATTTCTGGAATACGTCATAATTATTGCAAGAGCTCTCACAACACAACGAACCGATTTTAATGAGTTGCATGCCCTGGGATTATTTTCATAAAGTCGGAATCAGGATTGGGTTTTCTGATGATGGATGGGTGCAAGCAAGGAAGCAGCGGCGGCGGCGATGTCGGGCCCTCTAATTATTATTTTTCCTTAATTCTGGTGCTGCCACAAACATACATACATCCATGTACAATTATTATTATAATTATTATTATTTTTGTTGCCAAGTACCAAGCTGTATAATATTATACAAATGGAGTGCGAGGAAATCATTCGTTTCGTTTGAGTCGGTTTTCAAGTATGAAGCTGCTGCTGCTGCTGCCGACATCGTACGTCGTCGTCATCGCCGTAGTCGTAGTCGTCGCCGTCATCCGCTGAAGGAGCAAACGGATGTGCGGATTAATGATGTCAACTTGCGGTGTGACATTGGTGGCAATCTAATTTAATGGTTAAAATCCAACCGAATTCAATATAAATACAGGCAGACATCCTGACAGGACAGAAGCCCTGCGATGTGAAGTTGGCTGTGTATATGAAGGTACCTATGCATGAGAGTATAAAATTGCTATTTGGCTTAATTCTTGAGTATAATGGATTAATGGGAAGCATGTTTTCATTTGGCACTTGAAATGCAAATAAATACGCTTTAATGCATTCATCAGGGCAGGACTTTTGCAATTAAATGATATACTATACATATACAAAAAAAAACTATTTACACACATGTCTGTTAATGGCAGTCTAGATATGCATTGTATAAGGACGTAGGCCGCACACGTGGATATATGTGTATTTATTTAATATTCAATTTATGGCTAACATGTGCCTTGTTTTACGTCTATAAAGAAGTTTTTTCACTTGAAATCGAAATGAGTAATGAGTCTGTCACTGTACTTAAAATAAAATAAAAATTGAATATAAAATGCTATATTGGACTGACAGGGCCTGGTTAATTTTTTTTTAATTTATTGAAAAAGATATTTTTTTCTTTCAGTTTGAGAAATTAAAACAAAAACTGGCTTTAGATAGGTTAAGAGTTCTTAAGTAAAAATAATTGTATTTCACTTTAATACAATTTGTAATTATCTTTAGGAAATTTTTACTCATGTCGATAAGACCGATTTTAAAATATATATTGACTCAAATTAAAGGTTTTTATATCTTAAAAATTAAATTAGATGGCGCAACAGTCAAAAGTTCTTAATATAACATGAATTGCTTTTGTTCGTGTTTGTATTTTCTTAAGGAAATTTTATCTTAATTCGATTTAATTGTTATTGTTGTTTTTGTTAAGTTAATACTTTTCTTTGTTTTCAATTTTGTTTTCTTATATTTTATCTTAAGTCGAGTTATTTTTGTTTTTTTTTACAATACGATGATTTGCTTTTTGGCATTTCCTGGATTTCATTACGATGGATGTTTAAAAGCAAGTTTAGTTAAGAAGGAGATTTTTGAAAACATACGATAATTTGACTATTTCAAAATTTGACGATATTTTTGAGAAATTTTGTAACTAAAAGCAGATATTTTTAAGTCTTCTTATTTTCAACAAAATCTGCTTTTTTTTTGAAACTCTAATCTAAACGATGAGAGGCTTTTCTTTTAACATTCCTAACAATCTTGTAAAATTTAAGCCAATACAGCTTAATGAGTCTTTAAAAGGCCTCGCTGAAAGCAACATTAAGATTGAAATCCACAAAACGAAATAACATAAAGATGAATCACATAATTTGGTTATCTAACTCACAACATAAATCAAAATTCAATTATGCTAACTTAAACCAACAATAGAAAATGATATAATGAGCAAAAACTCAAACACACAACATTTTTGCGAAGCTACACAAAAAAAAAGCTCAATAATTTACAAGTTTAATTTTTTGTTAAATTAATATTAATATATTTCTCCTAATTATAATAGCACGCACTTCATCTGATGTTGGCATCAGGTAAAATTGTATATCTACTATATACCTGTACCTATACTTTTAAACAAGCCTTCCTTAAAATAATATTTATTCGAAAACTTGATAACAACAACATCAGAATGAACCTCAAATCATAATTCATAAATTATGCATTTTCTATTTTTTGTTTGTTTCCATAAGCAGCAATATATGTAAGTACCTATACAAGTTCATATCCTGATGGCTATGGAAAAACAAAAAAAAAACAAAAAAAGCTCTAACAAAATTTAACCCATCCGCATCCGCACGAGTTTCATAACCTTTCATTCCAGCATAACGAACTGACATTAATCGAAATATGTAAGGTACACCCAATAATCCTGATGCGATGTGAGAATGTGAACAGAGCTTTATGTGCTTTAACACGAACTCAATTTTAAGCCTTTGCTTAATAACATTTTCGAACCGAACCGAACCGCACCCTTTTGGGTCAGGTTTGATTCCCAACATTCCACAACATTTTTAGGCCCTAAATAGAGTGTTGTACGATTGTGGCCGGGCGGTCTGTGTATATAAAAAAAAAATATTGAAAAGGGTTTACAAAGTTAACAAGGTTGCTTTACAGTCACTGTACGGTACGGTGTGGTGGGGTCAATATTTTTCTTGTTTGTGTGTTGTGTTGATATTAATATTTATGGACTATAATGAAAAACAGAAAATATGAAATTAAATTTATAGACGAAAAGATGGGGCTTGATAGCCTACATACATACATACATACGACGACATCCTTTGTGAAACGCAAACGAAAACGACACAAACGCCTGCTGGCGATGAAAACGACGACGACAACGACAACGACACGCAACATGACACACGACATACATAGCTCTACACAAAATTGAAAATTATTTCACAATATTGAAGTCGAAACCGAACCCAAAAAGTTATGAAAATAAAAAAAAAATATTTTGTTCGACTTTTTCTCATCTCTCGCTTCGCCTTTCCCCATCTCGACGACCAATCCCCCCAATGACAGTTCCGGCCTGTTTGCATCGAAATTTTATTGTTGCCGGCAAAAGACACGACATTATGATTTATTTAGTCCAAATATTTTATATATTATATTTATAACGTTATTTATCCATACCAGCAGAAACCAGGAGAAGAGGATGTGCCCAGCGCATGTTAGCCAACACTCCCAGCCCCCGTCCTCGACGCATTCAAATATTGCCAAGCTAAAGCCAATGTGAGTGTAGAACGTCCGATGATGGAACCACTGCTGGAGGGGGTATGGGTGGCTAACAGAAGGGAGGAGGTTTGACTTAATTTTGAATATAATGTGACCAGAAGGTCGTAAAATAAACCATTATTGTCATCGTTTCACCATACGTGATCGGAATGTTGGCCAATTCGTGTTATGTTTGAATATGCGAGAGGCTTTATGAGTCTGATGAAGCACCCGCAAAATGTAGCCACATCATCGGTGGCGTAAAAGCGTACAAGTCTACATGCCTAAATATCATCGTAGTGCGATGTCCGATGCAAGAATTATCATAAAATAAAAGACATTATTTGTGCTCTTGACGGGTGTTCAATGGCGTCGTCGTCGGCGACAGTAATTTGCGTTAAATGTTATTTTTGAAATAAATTAGTGTCAAATTCTAAGTGGCACTTCATATAAAAGTTATGTACGCTGACATGACGTATAATGTAAATACACAAACATGTGGTCAAATAAAGGATTAGGTACATGCTTATTTATTTATCGAGGCAATTTATCTCTTCAAATTATTATTATTGGAAGTGCATGAAAATTGTCACAAATCCAATGTCAGACAGGTTGTCCAACATTTTAATGGGCCTCAAATACTGTTTTTAATTTAATAATAGGTACCTTCTTATTGAAGGCAAAATTGTATGTCCTTTGACCTGTATTCTATACAATGTCAGAGTGCTTTAAGCCTTAAAAAGAATGCCATATTGTTTTATTTTAGGCTGATGTAATCTGTTAAAGGCAAACAAGGTCTTATAATAATAGAAGGCTTTGTCAATATTTTGAAAGAGATGATTAAAATTGAATATAGACAACCCCCGAATAATAACAATTCAAGATAGAGAACAAAAGGTTGAAAATCCAGTCGCCCAGAATGAAATGAAAAAAGGAACAAAATTTGTTGCCAAAGAAAAATGGGTTGGAACATTTTTGTTTATAGAAAAGTGAAAAAGGCAACAACCACCCTTGATGAAGACCCCGTAGAGTTGCAGGGACTGAAAATATTCTTCCACGAAAAACCCAAATTAATAGATACTTATATTGATGAGAAATAAATACGAACAAAATTATGTTTTAGTCTGGTGCACCTAATTAAACAATAAAATATGTTGCTAATGGAAACTCATGTAATGGAAAATTTGTACAAAAATGTGGCCTTTGGAATGAGTACGTTTATAAGAATTTGCGATTTTTGAGCAGTAACTTGTATAACATTCTTACTTATTGCATATATATGAACTACATAGCAATTATTAAATAAAATTGGGTGACGCAACAGTCCGTTGGGAATCAGGACCTATAGTGATTTACAACTCTCAACCATTCCTGTGTGTGAGTACTGTTGTCAGGAATGGACATTTTTTCATGACAAAAATTACTGTTGAAGGATTTGTCAATTCCTCTGAATAGGCAGTACCCGCGAAAATTATTTTTTTAAATTAAGGTGGCACATACAGGGATTGAACCCAAGACCCCTTGCAAGACAGTCCAACGCACTAACCATCATGCCACGGGTACTACTTTAGAAATCATTGCATTCGTAAAACAATTCAAAATCGGGGCTCAAACAAGACCTTATAAAGAAGTGGGTGTGGTAATTTCGTCCGGTCTGTTTTTAAGTCTAAATAATTAAAGAGTGGATTGTTTTCAAGTTAAGAACTCAACTTTTTAAGAATATTCGTTTAAGTGTTTTATTAGTTTTTTTATTAAACCATATAAAGGGTGAAGGAAAAAAACAAAAATTCAGAAAAATGCATGAAGTCTTTATTTGAATCTATAGTTGTCCATATAATTTAATGTTTGAAGATTATTTCATACAAATTCTGACCTTGGCCATCCGCTTAGTCCAATTTCTCTTTCCAATATTTCGACCCCTCTCTCAAGAATAAAGGCTTCAATGTAGTCTTCCAATGCGTCAATTGAAGCGAGTTTGTCTGAATAGATATGAGCTTTAACATAGCCCCACAAAAAAATAGTCTAAATGCGTTAAAGGCGACAGGTCCTGAAATTGAAATAAAATGTTCAACGAACTCGCCTCTCAAGAAGTTTATTGTTGATGCGCGTGCTTTTTTGGCATGTGGCACCATTTTGTTGAATTTTGGCATTGGAAACCACATGTCATGCAAGTCAAAGTCTAGCATTTTGATCAAAACAAAGTTGGATATGATCTCACAGTAGCGTTCACCATTCACAGTTACGTTACGATTTACATTATCTTTGAAGAAGTACCGTCCAATGATGCCACCAGCCAATAAACCGTTCCAAATTGAGACTTTTTCTGGATACATTGGTAGCTCTTGCAATGCTTCTGGCTGATATTCACTACAAAATCGACTATTCTGCTTATTAACGTACCAGGAATAGAAGCTTCTGTGGGTTGATTAAACTGATCATAAAATGGAAGAAGAGCGCTATGAACTTTCTTAACAGAGCACGCATTTTGATAATGAAATTCAATAACTTGCAAGCGTTGTTCGTCTGTAAGACGATTCATTGTTACATTATTTACTATTGAAAGTGAAGGTATTTGACAGTGAAACAAAACAAAAAACGTGCGTCTCAAATATGATCCGATAGACTTTTATGCAATTTTCTCTACATGTTAATCTCTCTTTAAGATTCCTTATATTGTCTTAATAATATTTGATGGTCAAAAATGTATAATTTCTTCTTTTTTTTTAATTGAGAAGAAAAGAATTTTAAAGTACGTAAATCAGCAAATTCTTTTTAATTTCACATTAGAAAACCCAGCTTTTTCTTTGACTTCAAAATCATAAAGTCGTAGTGATCATTAAAAGTTAGTTTCGTATCGAAAACAACGCCTAAATCCTTAAAATTATTAATTATGCTTATATTCAAAGTGAATAGGGTTGATCTGGTATGAGACATTTGCTTAAATTAGGAGATATTGAAAAATAACAATGAAGTTCATCTTACAAAATATTACAATCAAGTGGGCAATCGATACGTTCGTAAATTTTCAAATCGTCAGCTAATAGTAAATTTTCAGAAAATTTGACACAGTTGAGAAGGCTGTTTATAACAAGAACAAACAAAAGTGGCCCAAGATGGCTTCCTTGTGGAACCCCTAAAAAGTTATAAATTCTTTTTGATGTTTTACGTCCAATTTTCACAAACTGTGTACGATCTCTTAAATATTGATCTAACTATTTCAATAACTGAGAATGAAAACCAAGGTGTTCTAGTTATTTTTAATAACATGTCATGATGCACTGTATCGATCGCCTTTGAAAAATCGTTCAATACCTTTCGTACAAGAGTAAAAAAAAAGACAAGTTAGTTGTAGTCGGTGATTCACAAACTCGTGTTGATTGTCTGAAAATTTTATAAATTAATTTTTTTTTTCAATTGCTTCAAAAATGTTTTGAATAGTTTGAATCTTTGAAATCGGTCTGTATAGTTAAGGACATTCTGCACCGAGCCTGTTTTATGAGTGGTGAAATGACTTAAGTTTTTCAAGTATCTAAGAACTGACCAAGACTGAGAGAAAAATTAAATAATTTTAAAAGAGGTTTCGAAAGACCATATCTGCAGAATTTTAGGAAGATAGGAGCAATTGTCATCCAAAGACAAAAGTTGTTCCAAAATTTCTTTTCCCATAATTCAATTTGACATAAACATGTTATTGGCTGCTGGTTTATGACAATGTTTGGATTTGAGTTTTCAAATTTGGTTTATATTAAAAAAAAACTTTTATTTCGTTTTTATTATTTCACGCCACATTTGAGACTAACTAAAAAAGACTTAATGATTTTTAAAGTCTTTTCTGCAAAGTTTATACAAATTAATCCTTGATAAAAGATAAACTGAAATACACTGAATGTACAAAACTACACCATCATGGAAACATTATATCCTCAAGAAATGTCAAACTTTCTTCTAAAATTTAGGATGGTTGCAATGACTTCCATTGGGAAGTTAAAAATAAACAGTTTTTGAAAATAACTCTTCAAATTATAAAATTTTATTGAAAACAAACTCAAAAATAGTATGTTTTTTAAATTAAAAGTGTTTTGTAAAGTCAAAAAATAACAAAGAAATGTAAGCCATCTCCGTATTATTACAAAGCTAAGCTCTTTTTGTTTCTAATAAAATTTATAAGTGTCGAACTTTTATTAAAATCAAATTTGAAAAGGTGGCAGGTATATACAAAATACCTAATTATATAAAATCGATTCTCTCTTAACTGTCTGCGTTATTGTTCTGACAACATTAGATATAATGAAAATTAGTCTACATCAATATTTCTTCAGAAAAATGTTTTGAACATTATCACAGTCTGCAGTCGTTACTGAATAATAATTTCATCAGAATCATAAATTAAAGTGTAGTAATTTTTGCCTGAATTAATACAATTATCCTTACTTACTTAAGGACGTGACTCTCGCCGAGATCAAAAAGTCAAAAATAGTATGGTGTGAGAGTTATACGGAGGAAAACTCTAGCTTTACTATGCCAGATACCACAAAAAAGATTTCACATTTTCATCCATTTTCATACAATCTCAACTTGATTCACAGTTTTTCTTACTTTTTTGTTTTGTGTGTGTCTCTATTTTATAACCCAAAGAGCATTGCCAACAACTCCTGCCATCAGGATTCAGGAGTAAGGCTATGTTAAAGGAGTCAAAGTAATTGGCATTTTTTTTTCTGCTCGAATCGAAAGGTATCTACGAGTAAAGCTCTCTACGTGATTAAACTGGCAACAAATAAAATTTCCAACATTTTTGTTGTTTAGTTTTGGAATAGCAGTATAGAGGTACTACATGAGGAGACAGACTTATTAAGAACATGAACAACATCTACATCATAGAGTGGTGCATGGCATGAAAATGGTTTCATCGTCAGACTCACAGGATTTTCAGTTGTTTTTTTTTAACCAAATCGGATTCAACCATTCAACCAAGCCAACCATAGACACTACTAGATGCGTGTCTGTAGACCGTACTAGACACAAAGTCTGACTTTTAAATTGATGTTCCTAATTGAGTTAAATGGGAATGGGTAACTAGCTATAAGGTTGAGCACTTAAAAAAATGTTTGTCAAGAACAGAGGTGACTATATTTTGCAATTTTGTGTGTTTGGAAAGTGAAAAATAATTGAGATTTGGTCATAGAGCAATCATAGAAACAGGGAAATAAAAACAGGTGATTTGAGATTTTTTTTTTAAATGTACTTCTATTAGGATCGTTGAATTGAATCTCAATTTTATTAATAGGATTGTGTATAAACAACTTCTGATTAAAAACTGCCAAATTTTTGTCATACCGATTCATGATGAAATATTTTAAAAATTAAGACAAAAGAAAAAATCTCGAAAAATCGAACCGATTCCTACATATTTTTTTAACTTAAATGACTTTTTTTTATAAAGTTATTCATTAAATTAACTAACATATGAATAGATTGAAATACACAATACAATATAGCCGTAGAAAGTTAAATTAAAGTAAATAAGAAAATAACAGTTCTTTTGGAGCAAAAATCCGTACCTGAAATTTTGAATAAATTCAGTGGTTTCGGGTTAATGTCAAAGAATAAAAGGGCCAAATCAAATTTAAGGAACTTCTTTTTTTTGTATTTAGTACCTTTCTTTGCATTCTATGATAAGCTTTGATCGCTCTTTAATACATTTAGCAAGTGCATGATCTTTGAAGCCCCAATAGAAAAAACTTATAACACTGAAACTCTTTATTTAAGAAAACTAAGAGAGACAGAGACAATAAGTTGTAGCTAATTGGAGAAAGACCTTGCTTTAGCCACCATGCTCAAGTGTAAAATAATTTGAAACAGATTAAATAATCAAAAACTTAAAAATAATAAAAAAATTAAACTGAAATTAAAGTCTCTCCAAAAATGAGTAAGGTAAGCTGGTGTTCTTGAACAAATATCCAACCATCATAACATAGATAAGTCTTTCATGGAGTTTTTAAAAATTGTATTATATTTTTTGGGTACGTACTGAAAAAGTACACCGCGCGAACAAAATTACGCTCCCTCTTTCATTCTCGCTTTATACAGCTCTTATAGAGGTTATGTTACAATATATTTTCTATTTAATCAACGGTTTTTCGTAACATCCTCACAAATTACACGCACATTATGGGCTTTATATTTATCTTAAATATACACAAAATCCTTAGCAGATTCAGTAACAGTACCAGTAGCAGTACCAGTATCAGTATAGGCCTCTAAATTCTTGAGATAGAAGCAAAACAAAAAATAAGGCAAAAAAACGTAAGATAAATTTAATAACCGAGGCAGAAATTCAGAACTTTTTTTCTCGTACTCCCTCTTTAACTTGATATCCTAGAGACATCTCATTTTTTTTGTCACATGAAAAAATATAAATATATGTAAGCAAACAACCTCACCCCCACCCCCAAAAACAAAAAAAAAACACCCAGCTTTCATCATTTGTCTCTTTTCCAACGTCGTCGTCGGTTAATATAAAAGAAAAAGAAGGCAAAAAAAAACAACAAAAACAAAATCATGGTGTCCTTAAAACCTACTTGAGAGTGTTTTCTATTGCATTCATTAAGTAGATAGCAGCATGGCACCAAAAATATACATATAAACACATAGACTTCAACATCACACATCCATAGATATATCAAATCGTATAGATATATCACAGTTGGTATAAGGATAGAAGGCGATGATGATGATGTGATGATGTTGGCCAATATCACCACAAGGACACAAACGTTTTTCTTCTTCTATATTTCTTCCTCTCTGTTTTTCTCACATTTTTTTCTGTTCTTTTAACACTAGCCTTAGTCTACTCTCACTCGCTAGTCGCTACTCCCTTGTATATTAAGTAGTAGGTAGTTATGGAATAGAAAACACTAATGGACCACCAGGATATTTTAACAAAAATTCTATAGCCAAAAGGATATAGAAATAAGAAAGGTGCTAGAGAAAAGAGATTCCGCATATAGAATACCATGCCTACTCCTTTTCAATCATATTTCTAGTTTTTATTTTTGTTAGGTTTTTTTCTCCCCCAAAAGGTGTTGTCCTTGTTCTCGTTTTGATTGAAAAGGATCTGTTTGAGCATATTTTTGGACCAAGAAAAAAGATATGAAAATATTGACAATTCAATGCTTTATCCTTAACAGTCACTAATTTTCTCTGGTGGTAAAGCTGCTATTCTCTGTGGTGAATTATATGTAGCCAGTTGTCCTTGATACTATTTTGCTATAGGAATTTTGATATAAAGCTCACCTAACTTACCTACTGACAGTATTTTTGATGGAGGTATCATAAATATTATGCCTTCTTCTTCTAGGACATTATTGTTTGTGTTATATTTATCATACGTACATATAAGAATTCCGAGATAGTTGTTTGTCTGTTAAACAATGCAAAATAAAAAAAAAATGATTCCACATCCATAAATAGAAGCAAAACTAAAAGGACTCTTTGAGTCGGGCTTATCAATATGATGTGAGTATCTGTACTGAAAGTTGTTTTCATACGCTCTGATGGTGTGGAAAAGTAAGTTACCATCGCTTTACCGCCACATAAATAATAATTATTAAAGGATAAGAAAATTCCTTTTAGAAAATACCCCATAATGTAAAAATTCCAGGACCTACCCAAAACCAACACAAATTTAGACATCCACAAAATGAGAATATTAATTCCTTCAAAAGTTATTCGAATATACACACATATACATATTCTGTTTGTTGATGATGGTTTGGCCCTTTTTGTAAGGATGTTCTCCCCGCGTGAATCTAGTTTTTCTTTTAGGAGTATAAACGAGTATGGATATCCTTTTTCCAAATAGGAGGAAGAAGAAGAAAAAAAAACAATATTTAGTTTTTGTCTATTGTTTTTTTTTTGGACAAAAGCAACCAACTGGATAACAAAACGAAAAGAGGATGCCAATCTGTTTCCCATATAATATATACAAGTATGTGTGTTAGTAAAGGGGGCGCAAAAGGATATGAGGTTTATCTAGGATATTGCGTTTTGTTCTATGAAGCGATATTGTGTTTGCTTTTACTTATAAGTATTTCTGTTCCCTTTTTCTACATTATTGTTTTATATTTAGTTCTTTTTTGTTTGTTTCTTTGATTTCGGTAGATGTATTGTTACTTTGTTTTAGTGATTGTTGTATTCTTTTTTTTTGTACCTATATCCTTGCATAAGTTGGGATATGTATATTTATTTCTATAAAACATTGGTTTTGTATTAATTGCCCTATATTTTCTTTTTTTTTTTGTGAAGAGAAAGATAAGACAAATTGAGGGAAAATTTCTCTAAATGTGGAACAGAATAAGGATTTTTCTTTTGTGTGGTTTATATATAGTTCAAATGTATATATATTGATAAGAATTGATCCTTTTTTTCTTTTTTAGGTTGCTTATTTTTGTTTTGATCTTTGAATAAGGACTAGATTTTCAGCAATAGTTGAATGATATGATGATTTTCTCTCAAACTCGTATGTGTGTGTGGTTGGATTTTGATGTTTATGTTCAATCAAAGTTTTGTTTTTGTTGTTGTATTTGTTAAATTTAGTGGAAAAAAGGCAGAAAATAAAGAAGAAATGTATTCTTTTTGGCTATTAATAGTTACGGGTAATGTTTGCGTGTTTGTTGAGTAAAACCATCATTAATCATTTGAAAACCTTGTATATATATAGAAACAATAGAAAAGCCTTTATCTTAAGAACCTACTATATCTACCTTGATAAAAGTGATGTGGGTTAAGGGCATAACTTCAATATGCGGTTGAGTGAATTTCTGGTCTTACAAAAAAAATCGAAATGTTTGAACAAATGTATTTGTATAAGATTGTTTTAATGTAAGAAATGTTGAATCGTTTTTTAATAAATTTCTAAAGAGAAAATAGAATTTTAAAAATTCCTAATATACTTTCCTAAGAGAAAATTTATGTTTTAAATATAACTACCTTCAATTTGTTTTATTTTTATTTAAAGAGAAACAAAAATATCGAAATATTTATTCTCTAAAATTTAGAAAATGGGGATTGTTTCTTAATTTTTTAAAATTTTGGGTTTAACCTTCATAATTATTATTATTTTTCGGAACATTCAATTTAAGTAGTATTGGGTTAAATCTAATATCCACAAAATAAACGCTGGTGTGCCCCAGAGTTCCGGTTTGTCTCCAACGTTCTTCCTTATTTTTATGAATAATCTTTTGTCTGAAACTTCTTACCCAGTACATTGTTTCGCTGATAACAGAATTACAGCTTCTCATATTCGTTTTTAGATTCTCATCCTTGTTCTTCGGATGTGGAATACCAATGGCGGCGTATGATAAGGTCATTTAATTCTGATCTTTACAACATTGTATAATGGTGAATCAAAAACCATGTAGAATTTAATGCTTCGAAAACTCAATGCTGTCTACCTTCGCAAAAGCATAGCCCTCCTCCAATGCCACTATCCATGAGTGGCACTTTCATCGAGGAGACAAACCATTGCAGAGTGGTCACATATTTAAAATAGCCAAAAAAGCTGCTGAGTATTTAGGTTTCTGATCTGGCTATAATCTGTAAAGCCTATATATTCTTCCGAACTCAAGTACAATTCAAATATCTGGGCGGGTGCTTTTATAACCCACTTGAGTCTCTGAAGCAGAATTCAAAAGAGATTTCTAAAAATGATACGTAACCGTTGTCTAACTGAAACTTTTATATATCTCGAGCACCGTCGTAAAATGTCATGCCCGTCTTTATTTTATCGGTACTTTCATAAGCAATGCTGTACTGAAATAGCCAGTTGCATTCTAGCCCTCAAACAATTCAACCGTAATACCCGTTCTTCTGCAAATGCTTATTATTTTTTTCTTGAGAGATTCTTTCTTTAGTCGCACTACACGAATGTGGAATACTTTATCAGACTCAATTGCAGAAATTCAAAGGGAATGTGCATCGGTATCACCTTTCTAATCATATCCTCCCTTTCTAATTGTTCGCATTGTGTTAATGTTTAATCATATCCTCTGGAGTGCGCGCATGATATTAAAAAAATATAAAAATGTATTGTTTATAATTGTAGAATACCAGAGTTATGAAAGAAGATGTTCAGAGATTAAATAAAACGACCACGCTAAGTAAAGTTCAAGTAACAAGTATATTGAAGAGTAAAAAAGTAAAAAAGAATACAGAAAATGTATTTTGTATTTAAATGACTTTAGAATTAATATTATATTATTTATGTAATGGGGCATTGAGTATTTTTAGTGTTGATACTTATTATTATATTAAACAATAATCAAGTAAGCCGAGTTAAGAATAATAATTTAAAAAAAAAAACTTTCAAGTCGTTTTGGAGAAAATTAGAATTTTGGAACTGACTAATAAATTTGTCTTAATTGCGGTTTTTATAAAAAATAATATCGAGTTAGAAATTTTCTGTCGCAAGTAAAAACTCCGAATTGATTTTTCTGAAAGTTCTTTCTGCCTAATGTTCTAATGTTATTTTTGGTCCAAATTACTTTTGTTTTAAAATTAACAAACGATATGGTAAAAACAACTTAACCGTAAAGAAGCACCCATAAATTATAACTTTAAATATTTTAGATAAGCTTAGAATTTTTAAAGCTAAGCTGCGAATAATTAGAGTAGCAGTTTATTTAGATCTGCTCTTAAATAAAATATACATGATTCACATATTTAGTTTAAATACAATTTTTTCAAGAATGTTATTGAGCCAAAAACAAGGTATTCCTTTCCTCTCGTTTTTTTATTTTATTCATTTATTACTTGCCAAATAACTTTTTAAAGCCAAAAAAAAAAGGATTTATTATTAATTTTTTGTTTTGAATTATACTTTTCCTTTTTAAAATAATCTAAATACCTCATCAAAAGACTCAAGGTTTTTAACGGCTACTTTCATCATTTTACAAAAAAACAAAAAAAAAACATTTCCATCCCATTAAAAACGAAATGGCTAATGAATATATAACTTTATAAGTGCGCACAATAAGGAATTGAGTGAAAGTATCTTTCTTAACTAGCTACAGCTTCATAAAAATAAAACAAAAAATAAAAGCCTTCAGAAAAAAAATACATAATAATAAAACAAAAAAATGCCTATATCCTTTTACGCGGATTTGTTGTTATATCTGTTTTTTGTTTTATGTTACCTTTATATCTTTATCTGTTTTATTTATTTTTTATTTTTGTTTGTTTAAAAAGAATTTTTTGTTTGTTAACTTTTTTAACTTTCTTCTGTGAATCACATTTTTAACACAAAACTTATTAATTCTACAAACTCTCTGTGTGTCTACATCAAAATCTACAACTGTTCGAAGGACGAGAGGGGAAGGTTGTTTGTTGGTTTGCAACTTTTTAATTTCGGAAATATGCTTTTTAGAGAAATTTCATTTCGTTTTCATTTTTTCCTCTCCTTTCCTAGTTTATTTTGTTTTTTGTATAATTTTTAATTCAGACTTTTCCAATCCTAATTAAAAAGGATCTCTCCAGCAAGAGTATAGCAGCAAAGAGTATGCGGTAGTAAAAATATTATTTAACTTTAACCATCTACTTCGTATGCTATACTCCTCGCTGTTGGGTTGTTTTTAAATGATTATGTGTGTGTGTTCTTTGTTCTAACTCTATAATTCCTATTTTCGAAGGACCTTCTATTTGTGCAGCAGAATGCGGTATTGGAAGTGTGGTGAGTAAAGCGAAGCCATTCTTCTAATCTGTCCTTGGTCTTAAGACCATAATTTTGGTTGGTGCTTCCTGAGTGCTCGACGCTCGACGTATTTCGAAAGGACATGAATTTGAAAAAAAAATCAAGTAGAAAAAAACGAAACTTTGATGAAAAACTAAAGTTATACTTCTTAGCAAATACTAAACGTAGTTAAGTAGTTGTAAAAAGCAAACTTGGGCTGTCCGGGATACCAGTGCTGGTCTTCGTCCTGGTACTGGTCCTTTTTCTATTCCTAGGCAAAAGCCATCAGTAGAGTACCATCAGTCTTAAAATTGGCTTGGTCTGGGCTGGGTTGGCCTGGCGTGCGTTAAAAAAGGCAAGTCAGGAAGGAAAAAATAACGGACAAATAAAAAAAAACAACCAACCTCACTCAAGGAGTGTATCATTTGGAAATGAAAAGTTTGCCCACATTTCCAATTCTGCTCACGTTTTGTTCAAACTTTATTGTTATGTCGAAAACTTTTTCATCCATATAATTTCTGTTATTCCTTATTTGGGGGGTTTTGGGTGGAGGTTGGGTGAAAGGTTTTTTTTGGTTTGGCGATGATGGTGGCAGAGGGGTGAGGTGGAAGAATTCTGGTAACGTGTTTTAAGAGGGCGCGTGGGCTTACATATACAATTGGAAATGTTTTATTTGCAAAGTTTTCCCGAAAACCATGGGAATAAATGCGGGTGGTTGGGGTAGGTATAGATGGAGTAACTTTGAGAGGTATGAGTATGTAAAAAGTTCTTTAGCGATGTGTATAAACGATCGTTATTTCTTTTGGCTAATTACTTTAATTGGAATGTTTACGACAGCCCATTGCATTGGTAGATGGAAATAACTTGTTATATTTCATAAGCAGCCATAAGGAGTGTGGCAAAGGGAGTGGGTTGGGTTTCTATGGTTTAGATAATGGGGATTTGGGATTTTTTGTGCCGAAAAAAAGGGGTTGTGTAAATTATTCAACCAACCACTTTCTAACAAACATTCTTCTTTATGAAATTTCCCCCATCTCATCCAAATATACGGCGATAAGAGCTCAGGGACCCACAAAATACATATACATAGATAATGGATGTTCTCTTGAGAAACTTAACGCTCACTTTTCTCTACGAATGTCGAGTATAAGTATATCCGAATATTGCTCCTTGACTATAATGACATTGAAATAAATACCTATACTTTACTCTGTCGAAATGGAAAGCAAACATTCATGAAGTACCATAACCCAAAAGACCTACACTATAGAGAGGGTTGATGCGAGAACAATTTTCACCAGAAAAGTTAAACATTAGTCTGCTATTTTGGGTTAAACATTGAACATTGTATAAAAGGATATGGTGATAAATTTAAGGGAAATCACCAACCAACGACGACGACTACACAACGATACTATTAGGTACATGCCTTCACTTTATGCCTACTCCTATACATACCATCATAATATAGAGGATCTCAATATTTTTCTTTTTTTTTTTATTTGGAATTGTTTTGGATGGGATCTGCGGAAGGAAATTAGTATAACTTCTTAAGTGTCGTATGCTTAAGGATAATGCCTTTTTGTTCTCATCTAGAAAAGTTAATAGGTAGTTTTAATTGTTCATGGAAAACTAAATATGTACATTGTACATTTTGTTTTTTGATAGTTTGAAATTAAGATAAATGCTTGCCTCTTAAATGTTTGTATATTAATGTGATTTTGATGGTAATTTGATTTTGTGATTTGGTGACGAAATTTATTGGAAAGGTAATGTGGAGATGATGATGTTAAAAATAGTTTTAAATGAAAACTTTTTAAAGAGAAGGAAAGAGGTTTTTGGTGTCCGGAAATAAATGAAAAGAATCAAAAATTATGAATTGGATAATGATGACTTATTGATTTTAAAACTTTTCAAAAATGACTTAATAATACTTAAAAAACTTAGATCAATATTTTTGAGTATTCAATATAAAATTTAATGTTTTACCTTTTTTACTTTGGGAACTTTTGAATAAAGCTAAAGAAGGTGGGAATATAAATACCGCAAATTTGAGATCCAGTAAAAGTTTAACTGAACTGAAAGAAAATAATGTCCCTTCTTCACTAAGTAGCAAGAAGTACTTTCATATAAATATTGCCAAGCCATCATTAGTCGGTGGATTTAAAAATCGAATGCACTTTGGGACAATTAAGTTAGAAATAAATAAGTGTGTTTGTTTAAGTTTAACAAGAAAACAAGAATTATTTTAAGGCTAAGCATGTTTGGAGCGCTTGTGCCTTTTTGTGTCTACCATCTGTCATGTTACAAACTAATTTCTCACAAATATAACAGTTCTTGGAAATTAGTCTGATACTTTTTGAATAAATGTACATAAATACCTACGTGTCCATTGTTCACAATTATTTTTGTCAAAGCTTTATCATTAATGTAATACGTAATGAAAGAACATCAAAGCTTGTTCCAAGAAAAATGGTACGACGTTTGAATTTTTTTTAACATAAGAGTAAATTCAATTATAAAAATAAGAATGTAGGATGTTACCTTACTGATAGCTTTGCAACGATAATCATTTGAGTGATATTTTCTTTGAAAATTTGGCCCCTTTATGATTAGATGTGCTCGATAATTCCATTAACTTCATTTTTAAAGTCTGGAATTGATTGTGGAGGGTTGACATAACCCTTTTTTCACATGGCAGCACAGTCTTAGTTTACACGTATTGAATCACGAGTTTGTTTTGGCCAATTTTATTTACCTTTTCAAGAAAAAAAAAACGAAACATTGGAATGTAGTTTTGTTACTTGTTGAAAAATAGTTCGAATCACTTGTAACTGCTAGATATTTAAAACTGTACACTGAATAAATTTTGAAACTAGAATCAGAACAAGAACCAGCTGCTGAAAAATTAGGTCTACCAGAACTATAAAAAATAAAGGTTAATTGTCTACAATTTGACTCATGAAATATAAAATTGTTATTGCAAAGCTGATGACTAGAAGTCTTAAATGACATTATTTTAGTTTTTTCATAAGGATTAACTTATGAACCGAGAACCAAGTTCTTATAATTTCGAGATATTCTTCAATTTGAAAGTTACACTTGAATTTGACTGATATGTAAACGATATGTCATCCGCAAAAGCCGTAGCTAGCCATTCAACTGCAACCTAAAGAGAGAGTAAGTATAAACCAGAAAAAACAAGGGGCTGACTGCGGAGCCCTGAGGCACTCCAGATTTTATACAATGAGCTTCACTCATTCCACCATTAACTACTACTTTTTTAACTATTTCTTTTAAATGTGACTTCAGCCATTAAAAACTTACTCCGCTAAATCGTGCATTATATAATTTACTTAGCAGTAAATCATGATCAACCATGTTAAAGGCTTTAGCCATATCAATAAAAAGAGCCATAGTCGGCTTATCATGATTCAAGCTGCCATAGAGTTGACTGGAAAGTAGAAGAATTGCACCTTCGGTTGACTTTTCGGAACAAAATAAAAATTGATTTTCGCTTAAAAAACCTCTTATTGGAATCTCTGTAATACACTTTTAGGGAATTGAAGTACGAAATAAGTAACTCTTTGACCTAACTTCTGCCATATGCAAAATTTAAAAGAAAAATATTTTTGTATTTTAAAAAATGATGGTTTTCCTCTCCATGAAATAATTTTAAAAAAATGTCAATTAACATTAAAAAGTTGATTCGATAATAATTCTCACATTTAAGACGTATTTACTGATCCATAAAATTGAGAAAAAAATTGTCTGAATTGTATGGATATTTGGCGTAAATATATTGCATTTTAATCGCTTCAGTGAAAATGGGAGTGTTGCTGTTGTAATATTCACTTTATGTACATAATTATATACATATCGCCTCAGAAATATAATCAGACATTCATTATCCTTAACCCACTTTTCTTTTTATAAAGGCAATTTTAATTTTTTTTATTTTGTACCATTCAACTGAAAGATGATCGGGAATCTTCAATTATTGACATTTTTTCCCATAAAATCACCTTCTTTTCTGCCAACTTTATTTATATTTACGTATATATGTATGCACCCTGAATGCAATTTTAAATGCCAAAGGAGAAATCAAAGTTCACAACAATTAAAATAATTTTCGTGCCCAAAACCATTTGCCATTATCATTACCTCTCGTATGTATAAACTGCTTGCTTTACAAATACATATATTTATGTTTAATCTTAATGAAGGATATTTTTTTATATTCTTTTGTTAAATAATTAAAATTCCATTAAAAAAGGATACACTCATCTGTAATCTGCTCATCATCGCAGAGAACTTTTCTCGCAATAACCTTTCGGAATTTCTGCGCGCTTTCTGTTTAACTTTAACTCATCAAGTAGATATTTTGTGTAAATGAATGTATACGCGTGGAAGGATGTCGAATTATAATAATCAGGCAGTGGAAACAGTATAGACCCAACTCCCTCCGCCTATTTTTCACTGTGACTTATCGTAGCCGTGCGTCGTCATACCACTATTGTATAGCCGCTTTGATTAAACTTTTCGAACCCTTGATGCTGCTGCTGCTTCTGCACGCATTTCAATATTATAACTGCATGGAATTCCCCAGAATATTCTGGTGTCCTGAACTGTGCTATACCTTTACTCCTTTATAGTTTTACTCCTGCTATCAAAATGCAAGGCAGCAAATAAGTAGCAATGGTGGAATATGGCCTGCCACGACCATTTCATTCCAGACCAGAGCAGGTCGAAGTCAAACTGCAAAGTGGTACTGAAGTGCGGAGGGGTTTTATTAAAACTCCTTGTGATTTTCATCTCACCAACATCAGCAGCAGCAGCACAACTCAGTTCGGCATTCTCATTTGATATTCATACTGTTCGAGTGCTATAGTATAAAGATACAGTTCGGGGTTTGAAACTTTTGCCAGCTCGTGAAAATCATAAATTCCTGTGATATTATGAAAATTATCTTCATTGAGAGCGAGTTGTTTGTAGACATACCTACTGCAATGCGTATAGTACGCCCGTACGCTCCGTATACCGTTGGGTATATATGTGTATATTTGTATGTGTGTCTACCACACATTGCATCCTAATTATTCCCTACAGCTCGTGAACTTGCACTTTGCCACCATAGCAGGGCATTCAACGGATTCTACATAATTAATGCATCCACACCGCACATATGAATCTACTCACATAAGAATGCATCTCGAATCGAGACTTATCTTCTCAGGGGCGCATTTAATTGCGGATAATGTGATTATGTGAATTGAGGCTCTAGCGTATAACATATTTCTAGATTCATCATAATTTTGGAATCTCTTAACCCCAGGAGAGTATTCAGGACCAATAGAAAAGAATTAATAAATAAATAATTGGAGTGAAGTATAAATTTGTATAAAATATTAAAATTTACATCTACGCAGAAATGTTTGAGAATATTCAATATTTTAGAAACTTTTGAAAATGAAAACGGCTATTATGGTATCTTAGTTCTCTTTGATCTTTTTCTCTTGTCACGTATAATTTTATTTACGATCAGGGAGACCATATTTTTGATCGCTATACGTTAATTAACACAAACGACGTGTTTCCATTTCTTTTTTTCGTTTTTGTCATCTAGTAGACCCCAAAATGTTTACCAACTACACAACTTAGTTCACAATAATTTTAAAACGTTCGGAAATAAAAATTATCATAAGACTTCAGTGCTGTCAAACAGAAATGCAGCTATAAATTAATTTAATTTTAAGCATCTGTGGCGGTGACACTAAAAATAAAACGATACTTATGAATTGAGACTCTACCTTTAAACGCTATAGACCTGATAGTTACCATAAATTTTGAAAATTGGATGCTATGGCAGAATGTTGAATGTTTCAAAGTTGTCAAAGTTTATTTTTTTGTCGAAACATAAACTTAATTGAATATTGTTTATAAAAGCACGTTTAATTTTATCTTTTCAACCAATAGCTTAAAAACGTAATGTGCAAAATAATGTAAAAATAATATTTTTGATTTGTTTTCTATTTTTAAAAGTCAGCTTTTTTAAGGAGTTAGTTTGAAACGGACATCTTGCACATCTCTTAATTTAAAGTTACAAGATTTTTGACTTTTCGAATATTTTACAAAAAATTTTTTTGAATTATTTTTAGTAAAACAATATTGTCTGTATTTGTGAAATGAAAATTTGGTGAAATGGAAATTGTTTTGGAGATCCAAAAAAGTTTTTGATAAGTTTTAAAAATTAAATTTTTGTCTTTGTATTTGTTACTCTTCGTCAGAAGATGAATTTAAAATTTAGTTATTAAAATAAAAACGTTAGTTGTGTGGACCTTACAGGCTTGAAATTCGAGTGAATCGTATTTTTGCAATAGAAATTTTGAAAATTAAAACCTGTAACTTAATCTTGATGAAATTATCAGAAAGATTTATTCTTCCATTTTCACTCGAAGTTAAATTAAAATGTATTCCAAATGTTAATTGAAGTTTTGAAATACAGTTTTACTAATAAAGATTTAAATATTTTTCAAAGTTAAAATTATTTGAACATCTGTGTTTTAAATTTCGGATTTAGCAATTTTCATGTGACCTAAATTCAAGAAAAGTAAATTGTTGAAATAACGGTTGTCCATTTTGCGGATTTAAAATCAGTCAGTCAATTATACGCCCGAGGATGGAAGAAGAATTTCCGAAACGCGTCGCGTCATAAATTAAATAATAAATAAATAAAGTTGTGAAATTTATTGTTTTTAAAATAAAACAAATAATATTAACAAAATTTAAATTTTCGTTTTATTTTTCAATTTTAATTAAAATTATAGGGCTGGAATACTATATCTGTCAAAATAAATTCTTAAGCCAATTATTTATTTTTTAGTTGAAAGTCTGACATTTACGAAAATTGATCGGTTAACTATCGAACAATACGAATTGTTAAAACTTACAAACTAAATAATGACTCTGCCACAGATTATAGTTTACATAATCGTCCAACTACGCAAGCAATTAACAAATTTGGGACAAAAAAATTGAAGAGACTGGACTGGTTACAAATATTTTTAGACCTGTGCATGATCTTTTCGCTCGTACCAATACTGTAATTATTGAAAGTATTACCGAATACCCGAATGTGTCGATTCTTCGTCGTTGTCAGGAATTATAACTGTCTTACGTCACATTATGGCGTATTTTGCATTTGGATCTACAATTACATCCATATAAAGGCCAGGTCCTACAACAACTGAAACCAGCTTACCATTCACAACGTAGCGTAGATACGTCGAATGGGTGATATAACGACAGGAGGCGGTGGACGTCGATTTTTCAATACAAATTTTCTTCCTCGACTTATCACATTTTTCACTGGATGGGTATGTTCATAAATACGAATTGTCGTATTTGATGCTCTGAGAATCCTCAAGTTATTGAAGAGACGCCATTACATCCATAAAAAGTCACTGTTTGGTGCGCTCTGGAGGTGTAATGTGATTGGACCTTACTTCTTCGAGAACGATTCCTTAAAAATAAAATAAGGTGGCGCAACAGTCCGTAGAGAACTAGGACCTAGTGACTTACAACTCTCAACCATTTCTATGTGCGAGTAATTGCAGGGATGGAGGGGACCTACAGTTTAAATGCCGAATCCGAACGGCTAATTTGAGAAAGCACTTTTTCATGACAAGAATTACTCTTGGAGAATTTGTCAATTCCTCGCAAGAGGCAGTACCCGTGAATAAAACTTTAGTTGGCACAGAGAGGGATCGAACGTTATAGTGACATAATAACCGACTTTTGTTTTGCCTGCTATTAGAGAATATGACTTGGAGAATATGTGATTTCAAAAATCGGTGCCAGATGCCACACAGCTCGAGCGAATATGGCTTTGTTGCAAGAGATATTTTCTGGCCGTTTAATTTCTCGTCGTGGCGATATCAACTGGCCACCAAGATCATACGATTTGACACTGCTGTCATTTTTTTGTTTGGCTTCTCGAAAGACCGTGTTTATGCAGATGAATATTTAACTCTTGAGCACTTAAAACCCAACAATGATTAAGTTATGGCTGAGATACCGCCCAACATGTGTCAAAAAGTGGTCGAAAATTACCTCAAAAGAATCGATACTTGCAATAATTCGCGTGGTGATCATTTAAATGATATAGTGTTTAACACATAATGTCAACTTTTAAACTTTTTTTATTTACGTTTACATTTGAAACCGAAAAAAAGGATAACCCTGTATTTGTTTGTTTGAATGCCCTAATCTAAGAAATTACTAATACGATTTGGAAACAAAAACTCGGTATTAAATAGTTCATTTACTGAATAAGGCTTTAGGCTGTACAACATCAGGCTAAGACTGAAAGGATCGGAGTATTATTATAGAATATTTCAGGAACGAGATACTGTTCCCTTTGGAAAGCTATAACTGGTTTTGCTAAAATAATGAATGACATAATTGCTCCCCTTTAGTGTTATAAAAATGTCAGCCAGAGTATTTGTAAAATATTTTAAAGTTGGCTCACAACAATATTTTGTATGCTAAACCATTTTTTTTCTAAAATAAGCTCAGTTAGTCTTGCATAAAATTGAAGCTAAATTAATTTCCTAGCAGTTATAATTTCTGGGCTACAAATACTAAAATTCTTTTAAAAAATTTAATTTTTGTTTTCTCACTTGAACCAACCATCAATGTAAATAGAAATCTTGAAGATTATTAAAAACGATGTTGTTGTAAATAACAGAATGATGATTTTTGAACAGAATGGTCCACACATATATGACAGCCCTGGCATAACTCATTTTTGCTATGTAACTTTTAACTAACCCTTACAGACTTTAGAAAGTAGATTGGGATTGAGCTTAGAAGCCAGTTAAAAGGGTAAAATTATTAATACCGAACAGGTAATGTAGTGGGTCTTTTTGAAGGTTAAATTTCTTTCCTACGACACCCCCGATTTTATTCTAATAGCCCCTGCTTTAACTCCCTAAAGTATCACAATAGAAAAAGTCTTTCATAGCCTTCTACCTTTTTAAGCTGGTGCTGTGTTGCATTTTAAAATTTTTAATTATTACTATCATATCCCTATTACAAGGCCCAAATTAATAAGAATGCGCCCACATGAGTCCCGCTACAGCAGTCGATTGTTATTTGGCATCAGGGAGAACCTGAGTTGGGAATGCGAATGATGATGACTCTGAATCTGATGGTAGACGACTCGACCATCAGTGGGGCGGGTATTTGGGTAGGTAGGTACATATTCAAAAAATACAAAAATAGACAAGAAGATGAATTTTTGGTGTGGATGCCAGCCAACCAACCAACCAACCAGCTCGTATCATGAAAAGCGAAATGTATCTCCAGCGAATAATTAAAGGTCATTGTAGAGATACTCTTTTGCTTTTGCAGCGGTGAACGGTGGCAGTGAAGTGAGTAGATATCTATCTGCGGTAGATAGCTTCCGACATCATCTACATCGTCGTCGCAGCCACCGCCGGCCGTCGTCGCCGGTTCAGAACGTTGCTGTAATTTATAAAATACGAAATTTTCCAGTAAAACGCTGATTTCGGTCTGAGTTTGGAAAATATATTGAGTTTTAGTAGAGTTTCGGTAAACAAAACAAACAACAAAAACCGGAGTCGGTACCTCTTAACGTACCGTACCTAGGGGTAATGCTATACCCACCCTCCTCTCTATACACTCGGTGTCTGCACTCGTATATAGCAAAGAAAGGATTATGCTTTTTAATTAGTTTCGGTAAGGCACATTTGGGATGGTAGATGGTATGATGACTCGCTGGAATGAGGGGGGCGCGCTTGATGTTGATGTGGGCGTTCACACATTCCTTTGTATGTTTTATACTCATTCAGCCCCTTTCGCTAGCTGGGATGATGATAATATCTACTACAAAAGGGGTTTGCTTCACAGTTTTTATTCATTTAAATTGTGCAGTAGTCCGCAGTTTGCAGTCGAACTCTCTATACGAAACGCATTGTTTTTTCGCGGGTGGTACTTTTTGTTGTATGTATCGCTCGCTAGCTGGCTGGTTGTGGCCCATTCTGTTGGCAATTATTTCGCCGGCATTGTTTAAAATTTAAAGCTTTTTCTTTCTTTTTTGTTGCTTGTTGGTAACTCTCTTTTTTTTAAGGGAAAAAAGGATAAATTTGAACGAACGTATACGAGGTTGTTGGGAACGCCGGGAAAAAGTGTAAATTTGTGGGATTTTTGTATTTAATTCTTTTTTTTTTATTTTATTTTGTGTGTAGTGCGGAACCATTATGTCTTTCATTTAATTTCCCACTTTTGCCTGCCCGAGTGGTGCGCATCCTTTTTAATGGAGTGAATTTCAGTTAATTAGGGTTTTGCGGTGCAGTGTGGAATTCTATAGAAATATTTATAGTGTTGCTCAACGGTTTTATGTATTTTTTTGAAATTATTTTATTTCATGTGTCGCTAGCTGTCGGTGCGGTGCTGTTTTTTTTTTATTTTTTTGAACCATTTCAGAGAAAAGAATGGTGCATTTTCGCATTGCAAAAATCCGACAGGTAAGGAGACAGCTTGTGGTTAAGTATCAACTAAAGTGCTCGGTGTGCAAGCATGATGCACATTGCACCAGTTTAGGTGGGGTGGTATGTGGTGTATTAATATCAAGGGTTGAAGTGCTTTTTGGCTAGGGCGACGAGGATCGTTCGACGGCGGCGCGGCATAAACGGAAGAAGGTTTTGTTCTGTACCGATTGAAGTTTTGTGCACTATTTTTCTCTTTTTTATGTTTTTTTTTTCTTTTAACTTTACCGAGAGGCAGGATTTTTATTTTTAGTAATTGAGGAAGAACAATTTGTGAATAGTTTTGTGTGATAAAAGGATATACCCATTTGCACTAAGTAAGTACTTTTGTGAAATGTTTGGATTTGGATGTTGGATGTTTTGTTTACACATTGTTGAAAAAGTATAATAAAGTATTAGTTTTTTAAAAAGTATGATAAAATTTAGATACAGGGTGTTGCTTTAAATTCAAATTGCAATTATAAAAAAATATTTTAAGTAAATTAAGTAAAATTATTCACACAAAAATCGACTTTTTAAGTTTTTTTTAGTTAATTTTTCCATTAACAGAAACGACAAAAAGGCCATTAACAGTGATAGTTTGGCCACTGTTGTTCTCAAACTTATCTTCAATGAGTTAATTTTGTTTGTAGAGGCAGGCATAATTCACGACGCAAAATTTTATACTGTCAAAAACTTTTATAGCAAGCATCAATGTTTCGGGCCAATCTTGCGTTTTATCGACTAGACTTAAGGATTTTGAAAATGAACCAACTCAAATTTATCCTCTGGAGTGTTATATAGCAATTTCACAACTTGTGCGATTAACAATTATTATTAAAATGTCCTTATTGGAAAACACTTATTTAAGAATAATTCAAGTACAATTAAAAATCCACTCCGTCTCAACAATGTTTAAACATACAAAATATTACACATTATTCACAATGACAAAGAAAAAGACATTCGAAAAAATATCTAGTCTTTCTAACTCAATTAAGTTTTAAATGCTAAACGTACTAACAAAAAAATTGTTTAAATTAATACATTTTCTATAAATCTCTCTCACCATAAGGAAAATTAATGGAATCATGATTGCTTTAATTTTTTTTTGAGAAGAGTAAAATATTTTCATTTTGATTTAATAGGTTTTTATGTTGTTTTTGATGTAGAT
Source organism: Eupeodes corollae (assembly GCF_945859685.1). Lineage (NCBI taxonomy): Eukaryota > Metazoa > Arthropoda > Insecta > Diptera > Syrphidae > Eupeodes > Eupeodes corollae. Next base: position 119,062,787 of record NC_079149.1, read on the forward strand.
TAATACCCAAATGTAATTTAAAAGCTTTTTGGCTTTAAAATAATATCATCATTATCTGTTATCCGTTTTTTGATTTTTCATGTTAATAGGTTAAAAATTATTTTTTTATTTATTTATTTCTCAGAATAATTAATAAAAAATAAAACTAACAAATTATTTTTCTTTTAATAATTACAGACATTTATGCCATCTCTTTCAATGTCATGTACCGTGATTCCTATTTTAAATTGTAAGTATAACACATTTACTTAATATCAATTAATAACTTAACTTTATAATAAAACAGTTTCTTAATCACTTTCAAAACCAAAAACCAAATTTCCCCCTTTTTTTATGAATACAAAAAAAACATCAAAACCAAAAGAATGAAAATAAAGTAATCTAATTCTAACTTTTAAAGACGATTAAATACGGAAACATCCATTGAAACCACTAGACCTTTTTACGGTTATAAGAACAAAACAAAAAAGAAAAAAAATACAAAAAAAGAAAGAAATAGACGATTACAAACGTAAAGTCTATACAAATATGCTAATTAACCACATTACCTTATTTTCTTCTATACATACAAAGCTCAATATGAAACAACGACTAAAACACCCAATCTTTTGACCTTTATTTTTTTCATGAATATTTTGTTATTTATTTAAATCACCCTGAGGAGACTGTGGGCCTTTTTTTCTTATTTCTAAATCTAAAATGTTTTTGGAGTTATTTTTCTAAACCACCAACATCACTATCGTTAACGCCACAGCCGCCGCGCGCGCCGCACCGTCACTGGGCAATTTCGTGTGTCGCTTTTAATTTTCTATTTTCCAGGATCTTGTATTTTTTTTTCTTCACCGTTAAATTTTGTGTAATTGGCTTAGTAATATTTTAATGAGAACGAAAAAAATATTTTAGACTTATAAAAAAATGAAAAATAAGAAAGTAAAAATAAAAACTTGATTTGGGCCAAGTTGCCTTCAGAGCCCACAGGTAACAAAGGTGACAAATGGACAAAGTGAAGAAAAAAAATAATAACGAATAAATCATATTTACGAAAAAGTTAATTTTGCCTTTTTACCTTTGCTCTTAAAGGCGGTCTGCGGGAAAAAAGGGCATTCGTAATATACGAGAACGTATTTTTCTAACATTTTTTTTTGTTATTTGTTATGTTTTTGAAGTAAGCCTATTTTACATACCTTAGTTTCTTAACCATACTTTTTCACGTTGTTCAAATTGACACTTTCTGACAAATTTCACGAGGCGAGGCTAAAGTGGTTGGTTTTGAAATTAGTTGATTGATATGACTTTCACAAAGATAAATAACAGCCTATTCGTCAGATTTTAAAAATAAAATTTTTGAAGCCGGCTTTTTTTGAAACAATCTTTTATAATCGTAAAAGGAAAATAAGTTACAGGAACTTTTGATTCGTTTGTTTCCTTAACCTTATCACGCTCCCTTCAATTTTTGTTAAAATATGGTGAAGAAAACAAAGATAAGAAGGCTTCATTCAATCCGCACAACAATTTGCATACACAGAAAAGAATGTATACGTCCAAGTGTACAGTTGACATTCAATATATTTTAATTCAAGAAATCTAATAGAGACATAAATATAAAATACTTCAAGTGTGTGCTTAAAAATAATTAAAATATTTACAAACTGAATATTTCCTGAGAAGAGAGAATCGATATAAGAATAGATAAAGAGATAGTAATCTGATTTACAGTCAAAAATGCACTTTATATTTTTTGAAAACATTCAAAACTTGTAGCTTTATCCATTTTTTTCCTTTTCTTTGAATTCACTTCAGTCCTCTCTTTTATATTTATGGGAAAAACTTGTTCGAATGATTTTAATAAAAACGTTAGAATTTTGTATACAACAATTGTTTTTTAGTCTTGTCGTTCATTTTTCTCAGCATATTTGAGTCTACAAACCAATTTAAAAATTTTTGTTTGAAGGTAATCACATAATAATGGTTTAAAGTTGAAAACAAAAAAATGGATGCAGCGATTCTTTCCATCTATCTGTCCTTTCCCTTTGAACCTTGAATTTAAAGTCTCAAATAGATTCTCGTTACCAATGTTTTTATTTTCTAAGACAAACTTAAAAATTATTCCCATACGCATCAGGAACTAATTAACCAGTTTAAGAAATAGGATTCGACAATTTCTACGATTTACAAAACCTTCCTATGACAAGTTAATGAAATCTTTGACATCAACTCGTACACCACAAAAAAACCACATTTTATACGAGCATTAAAAATTCTCTGAAAATACAAATTTGAAACCAGAAAAATATATGACTTCCAGGACGATTATGTCAATTTGACTTCTTTTGTACCCATTTCAATTAGTTTGGTGGGATATCAGTTTTTGACAGAAAAAAAATGAATTATTGTTCCTTTATACTCAATGTTTGTGCAGCCCTGTAAAGTTCTATTGGTGTATCTTAATTTTTCATAAAAACTTAAAATTAGTTAATGTCCTTACGATGACTGAGGATAAGGCTTATGTAGGCATTCTTCAAATACCTCAAACGGAAAACAGGAACAAACACTTCTTATTGAAATGTAGTTACAATTAATAGATTAAAAATAAATATACAAAAATAAAGTACTTCTTATTTCTTCCTCAAATTTTTAAAATCAATCTTTCATGACAACTTAATTTATTTATGCAAATTTGTGATGATTTTTTTTAAATCGTGCAAGTTTTTTTCAAACCTTTTGTTTGAAGAAAACAAAAAGTTCAAACTTCACCTCTGTAATCGCAAGATTAACAAATATATGCATACATATATGTTTATGTATGAGAAGGACAAAAAAGTACACACACAAAACACCTTTGCACAAATGATTATAGAAGAAAAAAATTTACTTGATGCCAGAAGGCACCGAAGGACAATTCAGTGGCGAACAATGCGAAGCACATAACGCTTAGAGCAATTGCCTATCTCAATTGTCACCTAAAGGGAATAAGATGGAAGCTTTTCTTGTTCTACTTTTTCTTCTTTTATATTCCTTGTTTTTTTTTTTTTTTTGATTGTGTCGTCCTTTCTTCATTCTTACTCGCTTTCTCTCCTACTCTCTCTCCTTTTCTCTATTTAACTTTTCTTCTTCCTGTCAGTTTGACACTTAAAAGACGACTTTTCCATTGAATTCGTTTCCATTCAGTGCTTAAAAAATAAAAAAAATCGAAGAAGAGTAAAGGCAAGAAAAAAATAAGAAGAAAATGTAAAGTGAAATTAACTAAGACACCTTCTCTATAAGATACTTTCTTTTTTTCCTGTTTTTTTTTATTTTTCCCATCATCTAGAAACAACCCCCTTTGTCACTCAATTGAGAGAAGAGACAGCTAGAAAAATAAAATAAAATAAAAATAAAGTCCTATTAAAATAGAAACAATAAAATCTAAACTTTATTTTGTTGTGAGAGTCTTTTGCTTTGTGTCCTTATTTTTTTATTTTCTCGTTTTCATTCTCGTTGTTTTTTTTTTTGTTTTTGTTTTTTGTTTTGCTCGAAGGACATGTCCAAAAGAAATCACAGCACTTCAAGTGAAACTAACTAAAAGAAGAAGAGGCAGGAAAAAAAAGTAAAAGATCTAAAGAAAACAATAAGGAGAAAATATAATATCTAGATAGATATTCCAAGAGTTTATCCTTGTCTCTAAGTAAAGAAAATTCATTATGTTCGTAGGTACTTTGTGTGAAAGACAGGCGTCGTTTTTGTTGTTGTTATTGTTGTTGTGTCGCTTATGATATAAAATACAAGCAAGCAGGAGAGATAGGAGCGAGAGTGTTAAGTTAGAAAAAATAAAGAAGATGGCCTTACTTTTATATTTATATTTATTCTTCATAGTCATTGCCAAGCGACCATTTCAAGGCTGGCGTTGAAATAAACACCCATTTTCAAGATGGTCGTATTAAGCATGTCTTCTCTTTTTTTGTTAACTTTTTTTCTATATACCTCATTCTCTGTCCTATTGGCTCCTTGGAGAGTTGCCAGTCAATTAAAAAAGTTTTTTTCCTGCAAATTTGTTGTATTTTGTTCTTATCTGTCTACATCTTCATCATCTTATTTTTCATCACTTTGCTCAATTTCTGGAAAGCATCTTCTCTTACTTCTACTTCTTTTTCTCATAGATTAAAGAAATTAGTGCACGCTTAATAAGCGTCTTGGCTCATTTAAAAAAAATGTAAATATGTATGTATATAAAAACATTTTATTATTGCATTTGAAGTGAAAAATAATTATAGAAAGAAAAATATATTCTAGTTAGGATTTGCCTTGATGATGAGATGATGAAAATGAAAGATAGAAAAGAAGAAATTTAATGAAAGTGAAGATTGCAGATGCTTCATTAGATTTTCTTTTCTTCAATATCAAAAGAAGCAATAATATGAAAAAAAATATATATAGAACAAATATTAATAAACGTTTGTTATCCTTCTGCAGTGTAGCGGTAGTAAAGTAAGTTGTATTTATGAAAGTCGTTAAATCAGTTGTTGTTTTAAAATTAATTATTTCTTATTAATGAGCAGAATTTATGGACTTGTAATTTGAGTAAACGTATAACTTTTGTAGCCATATTTTTATAAAGAAACTTTAGTTTTTCAACTTATCTATTTCGATAGCATAATAAATCGAGCTCTGTTCTCATCAAACAATACAAAATTTTATGTAAATATGACTAAGAAAACGAAAAACTTTTAAAACTAAATTACGAAAGTTTAAAATTATTGAAATATTAAAAGTGCAGAAATTAAGGTACATACTATAAAATTATTGATAAAAAATATTCTTATTTGTTACGAAAATTTTAAGTTGAAATTATAATAATTTTTATAGCGATTTTGAAAAATATCACAATTTTGCTGAAATATGAAAAAACACACAAATCGAATCTCACCTTACAGTTTTTTGATAACATCAGGTTTTTTAAAAAAAAAATTCTCTCGAGTTTACATTCTCAAATTTGTTTTAAGGCTTGGAATAATTTGTTTAATTAATTTGTAAGGCTCAAATCTTAATCTTCTAGAATCTAGATAAATATATGTACATGCATAGTTCTCATATATTTTGTATCTCACTTAATTTTTGAAAGACTTAATTACTTGTGAAATGAATTATGAGTCTTCATTTGACTTTATATGAAGTTTTGTGAAAAATTGATTTCATGGTTAATAAAAAATGTACTTGAATTAGAATCCAAACTTTAATATTTGCTTAAAATTATAAAGATCACATTTTCTTATCCATTAAAAAAAACTAAACATTCTTTGTTTGAACGACAGAATTGAAAAAATTGCTGGTATTAAACAGTTTTGGCTTTTTGCTTTAGAGAAAAATTTAAGCATAAGTCATTGAGCGTTTTTAAAGGTTTATGTAAAAGAAGTGAAGAATAACAACTTTAAAGATTGGTTTTTAAATTTATGAAATACTAAACATTTTTCAAGTAAGTATTAAAAAAAATGCCTATGTTTGTATGTATGTGTGTAAAATTTTCTCCAAATAAAGACAAATATAATATTTTTTTTCCAATTTTAATTAGTCTATTCTTAAAAACCTTAAGTGATAGATTGATTAAGACATAGGATTCAAACTAAAGGCATCAAACCATTTGAGTAGAAAAGAGGCTAGGATGCTAAAATCTTTCTGGCTTTAAAATAATATCATCATTATCTGTTATGTTATGTTAAAAAAGTTATCAGTTTAATTATTCTAAAAAAATTCAAAATTACGTGATAAAAGAGTTTGATTTAAAAACCTATTTTGGTTAACGAGATTTTTATTCGAAATTTAATTTTCACCAATTTTAGTAGCATTTCTTAAAAGTTTTTATTTCTAATAAACATAAACAAATACAAATTGGATAAAATGTTATTGAATATTAAGAAAAAAAATTTGTTTGAAACCAATGTTTTAAAGCTTTGAAAAGTTATTTGAGTCAAAAATCAATTTTTACTAACTTTTCTTTTTTGTTTTTAATTTTCAATTTCTGCCTATAGGCCCTAAATTCTAACTTCTTTATGTCCTATGAGAAAATATTTTCCAAAATTAAATTGTAATCAACAAAGAGCATACATACAAACTAATGAGATGACAAATTCACAATTAAAACCCGGCCCAGTGCTTTAAATTCTGTAAGAGTTCGACTAAAAACGTTACGTTAAAAATTAAAATTTATTATTATAACTTGTTAAAAAACTAACGTTAATAATTTTTATAAATATAATTCATACTTAAAATCTAAAACTTAAACTAGGCTGTTGAAAAGCAATAATTTGGGTTTTATACTTTTTATGTTATCATTTGGTGAAATAATGGTATTATATCAATATCATGGAACAACGAAAGGGATTGTAGACAGAAATGCAAAAATCTTTTTTAAATGGCTTCGAGTCTTGTGACGTGTACGGTGGTGACCATACTGCACAGGCGTATTCCAAGACTGATCATAAAAATAAAACAAAAAGTAATATTAATAGTAATAAAAAACTAATATTTTTACATTTGTCAACATTCAAACCAAGACGATTATTATTTCACGATTCCCTTAATAAAGTAAAGTCTTCTAGTAGAGCAGGACAGTCAGATGTAGAGTTGATCATTTTCTTTGGAAAATTCAGCATACTTTAGGGCAGAAAAATTGTCCATGATCGAAACGAAATTATTTATAAATAAAACAAATAGAATAGGACCAAGATGGTTACCTTAGGGTACACCAGAATTAGCAATAAATAAACTTTAACACTCATTACGAAATTTAACACTATTACGTCTATCTTGCAAATATGAGGAGATCACGTTTATGAAAAAGCCGGTAAAACTTTGATCTGCTAGTTTTAAAAGTAATATCTAATGACACAATTTGTCAAATACCTTTTTGGAATCAGTATGGATAGAATCTACTTGTTCACATTTTTCAAAAACATCAAAACAAAAGGACGTAAAGTGAAACTAACTAATAACAGTTGAATGCTTTTTAACAAAACTTTTCTGGTTATTGCTAGTTACCGTGGCATGATGGTTAGTGCATTGGACTGTCATGCCAGAGGTCTTGGGTTTAATTTCTGCCTGTACCATCTAAAGTTTTTTCAAGGGTACTGCCTCTTGAGAGGAATTCACAAATTCTCCAAGAGTAATTCTTGTCATGAAAAGGGCTTTCTCGAATTAGCCGTTCGGATTTGGCTTAAAATGGTAGGTCCCCTCCACCCCTCGCACACAGTTATAGTTGAGAGCTATCACTGATAATTGAACTACAGTGAAAAGAAAGGACGTTACACACGATAGACTCAAACAGTTCAGGTATCACTGATAATTTAGGTTATTATTTCGTTTTTAGGAGATTTTCGTGTACTTGTATTAAAAAAGAGCTCTTCCAAATAAAAGCAAACACTGAACTATTAAGAGACGTGTTTAAAAAAATACAGACAACAAGTGTGCTAAGTACGCAGCACATTTCTTAAAAATGTTTCCATTATGACAAAAATTTGTTAAGTACCAATAATTATGGACATACGATCTTATCCTCAAATGCTTGTCTATAGACGTGGGAATTTAACAAAAGTGTAAGAAAAAGGCTTTATGTCCTATTTAAACGTTCTCTTGTCCAAAACAATATTTTCTACCGATCATTATAGACTTCTTTTAAGGTACATGTAGTGTCACCCATTTCCTAAGAACAAGCTACTAAACTACATCATTCCATTAAAATAAAAAAAAGTTAATCCGAGTAGAAACCCACTATGTTCATTATAATTATTTAGAAACCAAAAAATTTCGTTAATAAACAGACATTTTAAAATAATTACAAGCAATTGCATATTTGCGTAATTCAAAAAGTAACTCAGTAGCTATAAAACGAAAAAGACCAAAAATAAAATGAAAATTTCAAAATAAAAACATGACAAAAATAAATTTTGTTAAAATTTTGCTATTTACACCGCTCTTAACTGACTTAAGTACGGACTGCGGCGGATCCTTTGTAACGTTTTAATTTTTATTTTTTCAAGCGTTTTTATTTTTGTCGGTACCTATTTACTTAACAAAGTTAACGAGGAGTTTTTTTCTTCTGAATTTATTTTTCTTTCGTGTGTTTTTTATTTAATTTGAGACCAAACTTTCCAACTAAACCACGCTCTTCCACATTATACAGCAAAAGCTTAAAAAAAAGGTCATTGGCAGGAAGGAGTAATAGAACTGTATGCTATGTCATGCGGCAGGAAAATAAGCAAATATTTGTTCAACTGAAAAACATCATTTCAGAGGCCAAGCTAAGTCAATAGTTTGCTCTGCATACTTTTCTTATAACGAGGGAGATAGCTAAAGCTAGCAAAAGCACCACAGCCACAGGACAGAGTGATGCAGGGAATGAGATGATTGTGTGCGGTGTGGTGAGGTGCGGTAGCACGAAGTGAATTGTGAATGTGCCGTCCAAATTATACCTACAAACAAAAAAATGTATATTCAGCGATAACATCACGCGAAGCAAACGTGCTTACCGACTTCTTTCCAAGCTATAACACGGGATCTATGAGGTAAAACAAGGATGATGTTTTTTTTTGTTGTATTTGTTGTAGTGTTTGTTTACTTCATATCCTGTCGGGAATGCATATTAAGCCAAGACCGACCAATGGGGTGAGACATCATGAGATAGAAATGGATGGAATAGGTATGAACCCACCTAGCTGGAGGTAGTTTGCTGGGATTGCTGAGGTTTGAGGATTAAGAGTGAAACACATTTTGCAGATTGCCGGAATATTTGTCTATGAATAAAGTAAACAATAATATTTTTTTTTCCTTTTGTCTTTCCTTCTTTTTATGCTCTTTTATAGATAGGAGAGGTTATTTTTAATTCTATTCGACTCGCACCCAAAACACCCTTTAGTGGTTGCCTACAGAGATTATGAGGAAAAGAAAATTAATGATTTTTTTCTATCCTAAAACATAATTTGAGATTTTGGATGTTGGTGGAATGAATTTAGTCAATATTGACATTGAAGTGGTTTTTAAAAAAAATTAAACTGTTCGCTTTTTTTTTAAATTAAATTGAAGGATAAAACAATAAATTTGAATTAATGTAGTTTCATACAAATATTATAAAGTCAGAGTTAAATTATATTTTGAGTTATTTTTTTATGATTTTTAACGATGTAATGTTTTTATAGATGAGTACATAGTTTACATGACCTTAAAAGGATCTGAAAAATTTGTTCGCACTTTAGTCTGATATGAGCATAACAAAAAAAAAATAGGAAACCAACGAAAGAATGAAAGCTTTTTCATTTTTTTCAATTGATTTATTTTTAAACTTAATAACATTACTTTGCACTAAGTTTAAATTAACGTAACGGCTTACAAGTTATTAAAGTCGAAATACTATTTTTACCAATTTTTTGTAGAATTCATTTTTTTTAACTATCAATTGGTTTTATTAGTTTTATGATTACTTAAAAGTAAAGGGTGTCCCAAAATAAACGCAAGATTTGAATTTGCCGCCATTTGTGCAGTGAACTGTTGGCAACCCTGAAAAAAAGCAATTTGACAGCTAACAGCAAAGGGTTATTAAAAATGGAGCGTTACACGATAGAACAACGTGTCTTTATTATTAAAGAATATTTCAAAAATAATGAAAGCTTGGCGGCTACAGTTCGAAAATTTCATACAAAATATGGTCCGAATAGTGTTTTAACTTCATCAACTGTGAAGAGATTAATTGAAAAATTCATGGAGACTGGATCCGTTGGAGACGCCAAACACACTGGTCGTCCAAAAACAAGCCGTTCAAAAGATCTGTGTCTTCATGCTAACAAAATTCAATTAACACAACAATTGAAGCCTAATGACCATGGACAGAGAAGAGAGTTCGTTAAATGGATTATTGAACATCAACAAATGGACTCTGATTTTTCGAGCAAAATCATCCTAAGCGATGAAGGACATTTTCATCTTGATGGCTTTGTCAATCGCCAAAATTGCCGCATTTGGGGTTCGGAGAACCCACAGTTCTTTCTGCCAAAATTGGATGATATTGATGTGTCCAATATGTGGTTTCAACAAGACGGTGCCACATGTCATACAGCCCGTGAAACAGTTCAATTACTGCATGAGACATTTCCAGGTCGTGTACTCTCTCGCTTCGGTGATCAAAATTGGCCTCCTAGATCGTGTGATTTAACACCATTAGACTTCTTTTTATGGGGTTATTTGAAATCACAAGTCTATGTCAACAAGCGCACAACCACCCGTGCATTAAAAGAGGAGATTCAACGCTCCATCAAAGAAATTCAGCCACATTTATGCAGAATCATGGAAAATTTCAACAAAAGAGTGCTCATGTGCATGCAAAGCCGTGGAGGCCATTTGTCCGATGTGTTACTCCATATATAACCTTATACTATGTACCTTACGAGTTAATAAAAACGACTTAAAACGGCGTTTTCTATTTAATTCAAATCTTGCGTTAATTTTGGGACACCCTTTATCTTAAATAAAGATAAAGATTGGTCTTAATTTTCACAATCGTGTATAGTTCATTTCCAAAAAAATCCAGCCTATAGACGTTAAAGCGTTATAAACAAAATAAAATTATTCAATATCCATAAAAGAAAATAAACATTTCAAAATTTTGGGTGTACCTACCCCCTCTTTTAAAACGATCACTTTCGCCCTATCGTTAAAAATTCAGCAAAAAAATTATCATTCCTGGAGCAAAAATGCATATCTTTAGTAAACTTTTATACATCTAAAGCTTTAGCGCTCTTTTAACTCTGGGTTCTAAGTTGATGCTACAGCAATTTAATAAACTCTCTTGGACCATATTTAAAGACGCGCGTTAAAACTATTGGTGAAAATATCACTTTTTGATTCTTTTTTGGTCACTTAAGGGGGTATTCTGGTCTAGAAATTAAAAAAAATCGATTTTTTTTTCTTTTCATATTTTCATAGTTTAACTATTTAAGAATATGTCTACTAGAGGATTTTCCCAAATTCAAATTATTTTCGGAGAAATAAGTATTTTGCTGAGCAGCCATCCAAATCGGTTGGGCTGCAACTAATAGAACAAAAGACATAATGGGGTACTTTAAACGCGTTTTTCTCAGAACTGTCTTTTTGAATCTGATACCCACGATTTCTCAGGTTCTGCCGAACCGATTTACTTGAAATTTTAAAAAAGTCTTCTTTAGGGACTTGTCTACGTCCGGAACTACGGCCATCCCCAAATTTTTATTTTTACTATTTTTAACAAATCGAAGAATGTTCAAAAAAATGGTAAATTTTTTGTATTTTTCTTTAGACAGCCGCCATTTTGTAAAAAAAAATGTTTGTAACTTTTCCGTAGTTCCAGACATTGCGACATTATTGTAGATTAATAATCTTTTTTAGTTTTTGATTTCAGATTTCTAGGAGAGTTAAAATCGTGGGTATGGTCACGCACCAAATTTTTGAGACGCACTACTCTATCAGCTGATAACTAACGGAATTTTTTTTTTTTTTTTACTTTTTTATTTTTTTTTTGTATGCTTCTAATGTGAATAAATAATGTATAAAAAAATTGATGGTAAAATTGTAGCTTGCTTTTTTCTACAGCACTTCAAAAATTACATAAAATTCATGTCTCTAGACCAGAATACCCCCTTAAATAGCAATACATATAGGGCTTTCACCTCTAGAATTGCTCTGCAGTAAAATTTCGAGTTTAACTTTGGCCTTACAGCTAAGAGTTTCGTTCTTTTACTGCACTTAGGTAATATTCATTACACATTAATACACTTGATCTATGCATATATTATCTAATATTCACTCATTTCATTTATATATATTCTATTTTTTTAAAAAATATTGAATTAGCTTTGGCCGAAAAGTTAGCAGGTATTTACGACTTTAACTGATATCCTAAGCCCTATTAAAACAGAAAAATATCCAATGTTTTCCAATTGAAACACTCAGACTTTTGACATGGAATTTTCAACACTTTCAAATGTAAGAACAAAAATATTTAATTCTTTTGAATTGGTTAAAATTTGAATACAAATCCTTTTTGTATTTGAAAGTCCCTCAGATATTTCTATTTTTGTTTCCATTCCAAAAAATTGGTTATGGTTATGGTCTAAAAACTTTAAAAAATGTTTCAAAACTTTAAATAATACAGAAAAAAATAGAACATAATACATAACTCGTCTGGGTTAACCTTAAAAAAAGCTCTATTTATTGTTCCCTATTGTCGCATGTATGTCGAAAGTTATTGAAAGTTTTTGTGGACAAAAAAAGAAAATTGTATATTATTTTTATCCTCTTTGCTTTGAATTCCATCCGAATAGCTAGACAGACTTTTTACTACCGATATACCCAACATATGTATGTAGGACTGCTTAGGGAGTTCATAGGATCAAAAACTTACAAACCGGGTGTTCGAGAATTCGAAGGGAAAACTTTATTTCTGTAACATTATCAGTTCCAAAAGGTTAAGTGAAAAAAAGAATAAGAAGAAAAAATATTGCTTCCTTAAACAAAAACATACACTTCCATATAAAATATCAAGCAAGGATTATGTGCATACAGTAACACTCATATAGGACCAAGTTAAAATAGGAATTTTTGCGAAAGTTCCAAGGATAGGTCTATATTTATGTTCTGCCATTCAGCTGTGAATCCAAAAGACATAAAATGTAAATGATAGTTAGGAATCAGTGAAGTGCTAAACTAGAATAAATGTATTCAAATCACAGTTTTCCAGTTTTTGGCCATCATCATCATCATCACCATTATGATCATCATCCTTCAACATAAAAGAAGAAGCCTTTGGGTGAAATGGAGCATTTAAAAGTTTAATTATTTTACAATGCAAGAGGGAATTTGAATGTAAAATAAAGTATACACGTACACGAAAAAAGAACAGCAAAAATATATCAAGCGAAAAAGATTGAAATACAAAAAAAAAACTTTTTTCATCTCGGGCCATGGGCAATTTCATGAACATAATAAAAGCCACAAACAGTAAATTAAAATGTTGAATATGTTGATAATATTATGATGTGCTGTGCAGATACAACTTTTGTCTTTAGGGTTTTAAAGTTTCCCTTATACTGAAGATTATATGCATTATATATGGGAAGTCTTTTCAAATACTTTTCCCATATAAAATTTTTACAATTTTTCAGAAATTGAAATATTGTATCTACATTTTATATTTATTTATGAGATGTAAAGGTAGATACATTATTTTTTATTTTAAATAAGCTTAGCATATTGTTCCTTATAAAACATACGAGTATAATCATAAGCTTTGTTCTGCGAGCATAACCTACCTAGAAGTTGTCAGATCATAGAGAATCAACAGAGAGACAAGAAAGTTGTAACAAAGTTTAAATGGAACATTATCATACCATCCTTTGGTTATGCATACATGTTTGATGCATTATACACAAATGTTGAAGCCTGATGTAAGGACATAGAAAAATGCACAACTTTAAATTATATTTCTGGATATATGTACTTTGCCCCAGTTTGTAGAAGTAGCTCGAGGTTATATAGTTTTTTTTTTTAAACAAATATAAAACATTTTTATTTAGAAACAAATAATAAACTACTTTCCATTGGAACCCTTTAAAATAATTACTTATTTCATTGATCCTAATTCATTGTCACTTAGGAAACTCCTGTATAATAAGTTTTTGAAGTTTAAGGGGTTTTTCTTCGAGGTATTCAGGACCACCATGGTTTCGAATTTTTGGTAGGGATTCATTTTGTTTTTTGTTTATTGAACTCAATTTTAAGTATTGCATTCGTAAGAAATTCTAATTCGTTTTTTCAATCAAACATAACATTACAATGGTGGATTGGTCAAAAAAAGTAGGTCCTTTGGTTCCATTAAATTTAAACTTGGAAATTAAAGTTTTAAGTAGATTCACTTTAAGAGTTATTAAAATTTTGTAATGTCAAAAATAAGAATATTTTGCGAAAAAATAAAAACTTGAATCATCTACCCTATTATGTTCTTAACGATTTTTAAAGAAATATACACCCGTGGCATGATGGTTAGTGCGTTGGACTGTCATGCCAGAGGTCTTGGGTTCGATCCCTGCCTATGTTATCTGAAGTTTTTTCACGGGTACTGTCTCTTGAGAGGGATTGACAAATTCTCCAAGAGTAATTCTTGTCATGAAAAGTGCTTTCTCAAATTTGCCGTTCGGATTCGGCTTAAAACTGTAGGTCCCTTCCATCCCTAACAACAGTACTCGCACACAGGAATGGTTGAGAGTTGTCAGTCACTAGGCCCTAGTTCTCAAACGGACTGTTGCGCCACTCAATTTATTTATTTATTTATACACCAAAATACCAATAAAATTTTTTTATAAATGGAAATCTTATATGTAAGAAATTAATTTTTAAAAATGCTCGACAGATTTTTAAACAAACAATTTAATACATATAGTTTTTTTTGAGATATTTATTGACTTAAAAAAGAATCTTGTTGAATCTTTAAATATTGATACCAAGTTAATATACATAACACAACAGTCGTCATCGACATTTCTGAAGGGCATGAATATGAAAAGGACGAAGACGCATTTCCTAGCCAAATTTCCCGCAGAAAAGAGATTTATTTGTATGCATTAAACGAGAGTAGCACAAGAGCACCTTTTTTTTTAAAGACCATAATATTCAGAAATGGGCCTAATTTCTGAAAATTATTTTTCAAAGTTTGGAAACCTAAACCTTGGTGCTTTAATAAATCACTTCTATTTAATATTCATATGATACAATAGTGTTTTATTTTTAAATACTTGACCACGAGTCTAAGCTGATGGTAAGCCTCTAGACTTTACTTAGCACACAAAAATAACTCATTTCCTTTCTCCTAAAAATTTAAATATTGTCATTGACACTGAAATGTTTCTAGCTAAAATTAGAATACAAAATAAGTCTAGGAATTTCTTGTTTTATATCTACTTTAAGAAATAAGCATCTTGTATACCTTCATTGGAAATAAAATTCCCCCTTTTATTTGAATTGAATGAACATTCAATTTACACACGTGAAATCTCATAATAATAATAAAAAAAGGGAAGAGGAAGAAAAAACAAATAAGGACCTTCAAACCGAAAGGATGCATAATGCACGTTTTCTAACACTCCTGTCCTATTGCCGACGACGACTACGCCCTGACATTGCCGTGCGCTCGGTGTGCCGGTATGCCACGCTACGTCAACTACAACGATGGCGATGACAACGTTGAACGTCAGCCACACTAGGCTCATTCGTTATGATAATTGAATGGCATGTGGGTAGATGACAGTGTGCTCTTGAAGATGCTTCTTCTGATGTTATGGTGGGTTTGGGTTCTGTCCTGACTGGTTGTTTAGTTGGTTGGTTGGGTTGGCTCCGAATAAGGCTGATGCTGATGGCTCGAAACGTTGCTAAAACAATACAATGAATTCATTTTTTTGCATTATGCAATTTCAAGATGTCTGTCTACCGGAAAGTCTGGGCTTTATTTTTCTTCTTTTTGCTCTACTCTTACCCAACTTAAGTCGGTTTTTATATATCATTGGCGCAGCGTTGCGAAATGCTACAATACTTTAGCGTA
Organism: Eupeodes corollae; assembly: GCF_945859685.1. NCBI lineage: Eukaryota > Metazoa > Arthropoda > Insecta > Diptera > Syrphidae > Eupeodes > Eupeodes corollae. The sequence continues at coordinate 119,078,373 of NC_079149.1, forward strand.
TATATGGGAGTAGCGATGGGTGTGCTGACGTTTGCTTGTGGCTGAAGCTGATGTTGGCTGGATGCTTTTTGCGCCAACTGTAAGCAAGTACTTAGGGTTGTTGTGTATATAACTAGTGTTTTTTTCCTTTTAGAGACACCAAAAAAAGAAAAAGGAAAATGGAAAACAAAATCTTCCGGATGACGCTGCTTTTGCATCTAATTTAATAAAGAATGCGAAGGAGTGAAGTGTCGTGTGATATTAATGCAGATTTTGTTTTACGTTTTTTTTTTGTTTTGCTTCTTCTGCTTGCATAATTTGTTGGATATTGGGCAAAGACGTAATGCTCTTTGTATTTATGTAAAAACGTGTTTCTAAACGAACAACTTCTTATAGACTTAGACGTAACCACGGTTAAGTAAAAAAGAGTGTGTTTTTTCTTCCTTATTTTAATATTCCTAAGGCACTGCTTACTTAGTGTTATTTTTATCCTTTAGTGGGTAAAAATAATAAACAAAGTAGTTAGGTAGAATCTGAAGTAGGTTGAACTTTTTTTTCGTTGGCTAGGAATAGTGTAGTTAGGTAAGAGCTTTGTGTTTTTTTTTCTTGTCCAAAAGCTAAAGCACATGTTCAAGATAGTTTTTGAAAGCAATTTAAAAATCAAAATTTATTTTCGGGTAGGTACATTAAACCTTTCAAAATCTTGCATATCTGTGTAAACATTTAAATCGAAATCTGAAAGCTTTAAAAAAAATGTACTTCAATTTTTATCATTAAATAATTCAGTTTTTTTAAAAACTACTTGGATTTGAAGCTATTGTTAGACTTTGGTATTTTTTCTCTAAAAACTACTTTTTAATTGCATAAATGTAGGCCAAATTTTATAATTTTTCAAAATAACGCCCTGCCATCTTCAGATTTTAAGTTTTAACTATTTTTTATACTATTTCACATCAGTGAAAAGGCAAATTAAAAATCGTTATTCACTTTTTAACATGTTTTTATAAAGATATTCTTTCATTGAATTATTATAAAAGTCTTTCGGTTTGATATCATTTTCAACTCAAATAAAATAAGATTTTTATACAAAATATTTGAGAAACGTTTTTTCTATTTCAAAATTCCATTTAAGGTCTTGTGAATTTAATAAAGCATCATTGAAATGCTCTTCCTGATTTCTCATAATGCCACTGATTCGAAAGTAGTATTTTATCAATGACTGAAAATTAAATCAAGCTGAATTGTAGCCACAACTTGAGGTGTGTTAACTTACAATTTTATTAATTGATTGAAGAACTTGGATAACATATGTTAGTAACCTATATTTTTTTATTTTAAATTAAAATCATTTAAAAAGAATGATTTTACAGCGCTGAGAAATCAAAATGGTTGCTTCAAGGTGTCTTTCTCATCCCGTTTCAATTGAATTATTATTTGTTTTTTCTACTATATAAAATTAAAAGGTAATTGATTATATTAATTTAAAGGATACAAAAAAGATAAAATTTGATATGATAGAAGAAAAGTTTACCATTCAAAACAAGTGACACATTTAGGAGGAAAGCTACATTCCAAGATATTAGGCTAACAAAAACAGAAAAGCGATCTTATTCAAAAAAAAGTTTTAAGACATTTCAAATAGAGTTTCTTTAAATGATAAGTTATGTTCCATAAAAACATATACACAACAAAATATTTCAGACAAGACCTTGAGGACATGAGATTAAAGTTGTTATCAGTATAAATACAATTCACATGTAGATTGCTCTGTTGTCTACCGAATTAAGTTTTAAACAAATAAACTTGTGAAGTACTACTTAGATCACTTTTTAATAGCTAAAAATTAGAAATAGGACAGTCGCATTTCAAAATACTGCATGTTTTAACGTTTTCAATTACTTCATTATTTGCGTCTCTCAAATTTTATTATTTTATCCTGGACCAAACCAAACTTATTAAAATTGTACCACTTTAACTTTACCCAAAAGGTTATTTAAACACAAAAATGGCAGAATAATCAAAAGTTTCTTATATACTATCTTTTTATGATACTCTCAACCCGTTCGTCCTTATATCCAATCCTTAACCCTTTTACTTATGCAGTTAATAAAAGTATTGTCCAGCAAATTCATACCTTATAAAATCAAAAATTCTGAGTTTCCTTTATATTGATTCTCTACCGAAGGTACACAGTTACCTTAAAGGATTTCAAAAAGTTTCCAGGTTCTCTTTTTCTCATACGTTAAACCCATTGTTAAATCGAAATAAATGCCATTCATGATTACACATTTTCTTCTTACAGAATAAAGAAAACAAAATTACATTCGAGTATCAGGGTATAGTATATTCATGCTTTTATAGCTTATCCCATGAATATCCCCATCCAAATTGACCATATTTTGAGGAGAAGGAGGTGGACTTAATATCCAATTTCTTATTGATAATATTGTAAACAGAGGGTTAACCTTGACGTTTCGAATGGTTTTTCTTTTGGATTTTCTTTTTTTTTACTTCGAGTTGGCACACATTTTTATATACGTAAACTATGTTATGAAGCCTCAAAGGCAAAACCAAAAAAGGATATAACTACAATAACAGTATTTTTATATAATATTGGAATCTCCGCACAGCCATCTTTAATGAAATGGATAAATCGGGTCAGAAATGTATAATAATTGAATTACGTATTAAAGTGAAACCTACGCAACTGATTTTATTATGATAGTATAAGAGAGTGTATCCGATGTTCGTTACGTAATAAAAATAATAAGAAAAAAAAGTAAAAAACAGAACTGAAAATATGCTTATTTGTATTTTGACTTTTTTGTTATACATGAAATCAAGCTTTTTTTTTTTGTTCTTGTTTTCAACGAAAAGAATCCCAAGTTCATTTTGGAATTAATTTAATTCTTTGAATTAATAAAATCAAAAGGATATTAAATTATGCAATGTAAGAGTATTATTGTGTTTTATTTTAATAATGATAACATGTATGTAGGAAGAGGAAGAAGGAGCTTATAATACAGATGACTGTTTCTATTTAATTAATTATAAAAAATATAATATTTTTAATTTTTTTTTCAAAAAAATACAAACATTCAAAGAAAACTTGAACTCATTTTCAGTATATCGAGCCATTTCCACCATTTTATCGTTAACGTAATTTTTAATAAAAAATGAAACTTAATTTTTAAGATTTGTTAGTAAAACATAAAGGCTACTGTCGTGACTTAGCTTATGCTAAGTCACGACAAGTTTACTAGTATCTTAAACCTGGTAAAGGTTTAAGATACCAGTAAACTTTTGATTTGTCATTTATGATACAAATAATTTTGGCGCTTTCGATTGGCGGAAAAGTCTTGACCTGTTTCAAGAACAAAAATCTTTATGTATACGGAATTCAAGAAATGTTAAGTTCAACCGATCTTATCATTAAATAATATTTTGAGTCTTCAAAGTTTTAATTAAAAATACCTTATGAGAGGCAATTTTTTTAAACTATTATAATGGAATATACACAAAATATGTAAATTATTCACACAAAATGTTAAATTCTAAGCTTTTTTTTTAATTTTAACGGAAAAAAAATTCAAAAATAAATATAATGGTTCATTTTTCACTTAAGTTTTCACAATTGTTTTAATCTTCCCAGAAAAATGTATCAAATACTCAAATGTACCTTCTATTTTTTTAAATAATACAAATAATACTACATAAGCGCTGCTGATCTGAAATATGATATTTATTTTATAATTTCACAGTGATTCTAATTATTTTCCAATATTTTATTTATTTTTTATACTATTTAATTTTTATCTGGAAATATACTTTTTTATCTATGAGGTGGAATTTTAATTTATTTTTATACGTTTTGATGATAAACAATCTCAATTTTAAATTAAAACAAAAAGAAACAAACAAACAATTTAAAAAAAAGAGCAAAATTATTTAAATTTTGATTTTACGATTCGCCGGAAATGATGAAATGTTACTAAATCCAACAGGGAATTATTCATCATTTTTCTAGAATTCAAGGATTTTCTGATGCTTTTTCCCCAAAATGGGGATTCTATTCAAATTTATAGTTGATTTTGTTTTCTCAGAATTCACCGATGGGGTTTTCATCCTTGTAATTGTCTTATTCACGTCTCATTTTTTCGTTCGTTAGATTTATAAAGAAATTCTTTCATGTTGTTACAATTATAAGGGAATTATAAAAATAAAATTTGGACTTTAAAAATCAGAAAAGTTATGTCAGGGTTTGTCAAGTGGATTTTTACGACTTCAATAAAAAAAAAAATTTAAATTCAATTTGACTAAAATAAATATGCATAAAATATAAGTGTTGTTTTTTTAGAGACTATTTTTTCAAATATCCATATCTCTGTTAATTTAGTATCACGTTACATAGTGTAAGTTTTTTTCTGATTTCAAAGCTCTAAAACGGGAAAGAACCGTTCTTTAAAAAAATTCTTATTTTTCTCGCTTTTTCTCAAACGCTACATTTCCTAAAAACAGTACACAGGTTTATATTTTTCAAAATATTTATTTGTCTTTGAAATGTACTGTATTTTCTAAAATTTGGTACCGAAATGTGTTGAAATTCAATGCTACCCAAAATTCAATGAATTATTTCACTTTGTAAATATAAATATAGTACCCGTGGCATGATGGTTAGTGCGTTGGACTGTCATGCAAGGGGTCTTGGGTTCAATCCCTGCCTGTGTCACCTTAATTTAAAAAAAATTAATTTTCGCGGGTACTACCTCTTGCGAGGAATTGACAAATCCTTCAAGAGTAATTCTTGTCATGAAAAAGTGCTTTCTCAAATTAGCCGTTCGGATTCGGCCTAAAATTGTAGGTCCCTTCCATTCCTGACAACAGTACTCGCACACAGGAATGGTTGAGAGTTGTAAGTCACTAGGCCCTGGTTCACAACGGACTGTTGCGCCACCCCATTTGATTTTGATTTTGAAATATAAATATAAATATAAATATAAATATAAATATAAATATAAATATAAATATAAATATAAATATAAATATAAATATAAATATAAATATAAATATAAATATAAATATAAATATAAATATAAATATAAATATAAATATAAATATAAATATAAATATAAATATAAATATAAATATTAATATAAATATAAATATAAATATAAATATAAATATAAATATAAATATAAATATAAATATAAATATAAATATAAATATAAATATAAATATAAATATAAATATAAATATAAATATAAATATAAATATAAATATAAATATAAATATAAATATAAATATAAATATAAATATAAGTAAAAATATAAATATAAATATAAATATAGATATACGTATAAATTTAAAAAAAAAATCCAGAGAAGGATTTTTATTTAAATTTAAAAATATTTAACATTTAATGTAGTATCCAGTAGATGGATAAAAAGGGAAAACAAATGATTTCAACAAATAACTTTAGCTCTAAAATCTCACTAGTCTAGCCAAATCCTAACGTTCAATAGCCCTAAGCGTGAAAATTTAATTTCCTTAATTAGCATGATATCACTTCAGTCTTTTCCTCATTTTAAAATCTCACCCTTTTAGTTTTAACATAATTAGCCTTTCTATTTCTATAGTTGAAGTTCTTGCCACTAAAGAACAAAGCAGTAATGTTTATCTAGAGAGAGATATATTTATAAGACCCAAGTTCAATGTGAGATAAAGACTATTGTTATAAATTCATAGACAACAATATCGTAGGTAGGTAGGTACCTACCGTGTTGGTCGGACGTTGCTGGTCGTCGTCCTCGTCGTCGTCCGAAAGAAAGCCAAACAGACCAATTAATTAACTTTTCCTTTTAAGAACTTTCTCCCTACAGGACAGACACAACTTGAATGAAAAACAAAAGAAATCCCTTACTGTATATGACTCAGCCATGAAACAAACTTTATAACCGGACAAATATAAAACAACATCCTTTATTCAAAAGGGGGAAATACTGCAAATATTTTCACATCGTACATAAATATTCTTTGAAAATACCTACAAAAATAAAGCAAAAAGAACAGACAATTTTAAAACTCTACGCACCCAAGAACTATAAACATTAAATTCACAAAAGGTAGACAAGACACAACATCACACAAAAAAACAACAACACTAAACAACAACAACTATCTATGTTGTATGTATGACAAAATTGAACAACAACGACAGAAAAGTGGTTTCCTCAAATGCTGTAAACTAACCCCAAAAGACCTTAAAACATGCACAGCAAAAGAACCTCAACCAACCCAAGCTCCCTCCAACCCAACGATGAGCCTCACATTATACAACTCACACCCTAACCAAGCCCGAGGCTGATGTGTTAGAAATTTGTCCACACTTAGGTTTTTTTTTTTTCTGAATTTTCTCTTCTTATTCTTCATACTTCTAGACTCAAAAACATAGTTAAGCTATTCGGAGAAGGCACCTACGACAGCAAAAAATAAAAAAGAACAAAAAATAAAATAACTTCAAAGTTTACTGCACGGTCCAAGGAGCAAGTACTAAAGGCCATACCACAACTGTTCTATGCTAAAGCTTAAACAGACAGAGACAGAGCAAAAAGGACTCTGCTGATGATGCTAGAGCTGGAGCTGGAAATGGGTGGTAAAATAGGAGAACTCAAGCAAAATAACTATGTAACTAAGAGGGAAAAATAGTTTGGAGAAACGGAAAGAGAACGAAAAGCAAAAAAATCCATTTCCATTTCCCTTTGTAGCCAAGCCGGCTCGGCTGGCAGACAAGCACAAGACAAAAATGGCGCCTATTATTTTCTTACATCACCCATTAAAATCATCGTCCTGTGAGTTATGACGGTTTTTTTGCACTCTGAGGTTTTTTTTTTGTAAAATTCGCAACCGTGCCTGAGTTCGCTTCCGGTAGTACAACTTTATGAACTGTTAGGGGGCACTGTACTTAACGTCGTCGTAGGTTATGAATGTAGATAGGTATATATAGTAGGTAACTAGTGAGACGACCGACACAGAGTTGGTGAAGGTTTGTTTTCTGTTTTTTTTGTTGTTGTTGTTCTGTAAGGAAAAGGAAGGAGCCACCAGGATCCTTCAAAGGAAGAAAATAGATGGCTAAAGTAGACGAAGACGACGACGAGTGTAGTGGATGCCGAAAAACCTATACAAAACATCAGTGAACCCAGTTGCATATTAGCTACCGACATCTGCGATGCACACACTTTGAGTAACAGAGTGAGGTAGCTGTGGAAATTGCTTTGCATAGCACCACCAAGACCAGGGAAGGACATCAAGGTGGTGAGCGTGGGTGGTAGTTATGATGGTGGTTTTTAAAAAGAGTTTGGTTGTAAGACCGGAAAACTGTTCGCTAAAGCCGTGGGGCCTATAAAGGTGAAGGATGCCATCTGCTACTATTGCTATGAAATATAAACATAAAGATGGAAGGAGGATTGCACGATACAAAGAAATGGATAAACTTTACCTTTTATCCCTCTCACAGGAGCACCAGAGTAAAGGAAGCGAGGAGTATCGCACAAGATGAGCAATGAAATGATACAAAATTGTCAGCCAGAGGCCGGAATGATGCAGATTATTATATACACACAGACTGTCGAACCGAAGGATAATTGCGATGAAAATATGAAAGAATGAAAAAGTAACTCGTTAGGTATAGTTTCCTATATGAATATGCACAGTAACGCCATAACCCAACCATATGTAGATATCTTCACTATCATATGTCTGCTTGGCTTGTATCCTTTTGGTATAAAGGAGCAATTTTACCAGGGAAAACAATCAGTTTCTGTATAGTCTATCTTCCTTTTCTTACGTAAGGAGCGTTTGTACTAGGAGTACGAGGTATACTTTTTCAGATCTTTTGTTCAAAGCAACCAGAAAAACAAAAATAAGAACAAAAATAAGATACCTAGGCACAGATACTATAGCTATCTATGAATTCTTGAGGTTATCCGCTTTCCAGGATGGGTTTACTTTGTGTATTTGATCCATACCCAGACCTACACTTCTGTTTGTTTTCATTCTTTTAAAACACACGATATGACTCTGTGTACAACAACTGAACTGGAACGAAGTCATCTTCAAGCTCCATATAAAGGTATATTGCTATAAGAATAGATATATATATATATATATATATATATACATATTTTATAGAAGAAAAGAATTTGGTTTTTCATTGTTATATCACTTTACCTCGTATAAGACGCTTATAAGCCGCGACACAAGCAAAAGTATAAGCATACTATAAAAAAGTTTTAGGTGGATTGTGAATTACCCTATTTTTTTTAGGTAGACCTATTTTTATATTATTATAATTTTTTTATCTCATTTTGGTAAAAAGTCAAATACTCTATAGACATCTACAGAATCATAAAAGATCATGGAGTTTGTATACATAGAATAGATAAGAAAACAGCATGGCAACATTTTATAAAACTTATAACTTCACAAACGTATTAGAAAAGGATGAGTTTTCAACATGATCTTCCATTAAATGGTTACTATCTTTAAAATATAATACATAAAGGGTGTAACAGATATGATCGAAATTTGTTGCTCATTTGAAATGTTATTTGATGCAATTACGAGAAGTTATCCCAAATTTTTCACGGCACTAGAACATAAATGTCGTGTGAAGATAAATGTAGCCCAATATGGCTAAGTCTCAAATTCAACAATTGTGTGTGTTGAAAAATCCTTTCATACAAATTTGGACCTGTTTACTGAAGGTGGTCATATGATGAAAATAAAAATCAATTTGTCTAGAATTTATTTAGAGAATACACATCAATGTCTTATGACTACATTACTTTATTTTTTTCAATAGGTGTACTCCCAAGTCACAGGATGCAAAAGTAAACGCTTTTGCAAATTTCAACGAGTTCTAGTGTACAGAAGACCATGCGAGAGAAACCTCTGATTATTTCGCTAATTTTTACCAACAGTAGAGACATTTTTACCAGATCCTACGTTTCATTTTCATATGGATGTTTTTTAATTCTTTACCACAAAAAAGGACACAAATTAATCCACAACTATTAAATGGACAAATTCTGTTTAACAGAAAACTTATTTGGTAAGAAATGTATAACCTACAAGGAATTTTGAACCCTGTACTTAAATTTTGGAATTTGGAAGAACAAGTTGAATAAATCACAGTACATTTGATTAAAGACCAAAGTTTCTATTGGAAAACATTTTAGAATATTTAATAGATTAGAATCCATCAGAATCGATACAAACTTGTTTTTATTTCTTGAAATAGAAATCGGTCTGATTTTTTAAATCATATTGCAATCGGTCTGATTTTTTAAATCATACATTTTGGCTTTATTGCATACATTTTTTTGTCAGCAATATATCAAGAACTTGCAGAGAAATGGACTTAAAATAAATCTTGATTCGTATATTAACATTTAAGTAATGCAGAAAGAACTCCAAAAATTCAGTGTAGTTTTTTTACAATAAATAATTGACCCAACAATCTCACGAACTATCAAGGACTTCGAATTAATTTTAAATAATATTTTGATATTTAACCGAAATTAATAAGAACTTTTAAAAACAATCAACAAATAGTTCTAATGCAACTGAGAAATAATTTAAAATGTTGTGAAAATTGCAAATTGTTAAAAATATATAATTAGAATTATTTAAATTGATTGTTGACTCAAATGTTTCAAGAAAAATAAAGATATAGACTTTAAAGTTTATCCATCCATATAATTAATAAATGTTTAAGGGCCTTTATGGAAACATTTTCTAGCATTTTTTTTTTCAGAAATTATACAGGATTTTTTAAATTCAATAGTATTTTGGAGTATTGAACATTTTGTTTGCATATTTGTTTGTTGAAGAGTCATATTTTTTACAAAAATAATCCTAAAAACTCAACTTCAAATTTTATAAGAGTAGATACTTATGACTTATTTGTGCACATCATTTTATTTGCTTTGGCTTATCAGTGTCCTTCGGTATACGAGTTATTAATTAGGAGACAGATGTCACAACCCGGATGTTATCTCTACCTGGCCAAAAAACACTCTGGCCCTTTACACGACCCAAACTACAAATTGAAGTTTGATTTCCAAAAACAGAAATCTATGTTTATTCTGGTGTATACAAGCAGTGTCTATACCCTTTTGAGAGTCCTTTGGGATTAGTTGTTGAAATAAATTAAAGTTCGTATACAAACACAAGTGTCATTTATTTCAATTCCTAATTTATTCTTTATAAAAACAGACATATCTATATACATAGGCACTTCAAAATCCAATTACTCTTTGATATGTCTATTTGTTATCCAAAGTGAAAATACCCTTATGTTTATCTATATTTACAAAAAAAGAATATACCTATGCCATTTCAAGAGGAACTTCAATTAAACAATTTACAAAATATCTACATCATTTACGTATATGCAATACAAATTTCACAGAATTGTAAAAATCAACTAAAAACATAAACAAAAAAACAATATGCAGACATTCCCTCTAGAATATTCTCATACATACATTTATTTTATAAATTGATCTGATTTTCTTTTCAATATAAAATTGCCAATTACTTACAAAAAATATATTGACAAAAAAGCATGAACAACAACGAAAACAAAAAAAATTAAATACATTTACATACCTATACCGCAGTTTCTATTGTTTATTATTTTTTGTTGTTATCACTGTCCTTGTTGTTGGAAAATACCAATTTAATTCGTTCTCACTGTTTTGAGTACATATCTATTAGTTTACTATCCTAGGTAGACACACACACCAAACTATTCATATAGTACGTTAAATAGAAAGGAATATTAATAAATCTACCATCAATTGTGTGTGTTCGCAACCTCGCTTCTGCTTTCAATATCATTTGTTCCCACACCCAACCTACCCAATACCCACCACTCAACAATAATAACTAAACTATACAAATCACGGAATACCGAGAATATGTATGGCATGGTTCGTTGCACACACGTAATAAATATTATTTCACTATGAATGAGCTTTTTTTGTGAGTACAACGCGACGACGCGGCGCGCGGCGGATATAACGCTACTCTACATCGTCGCAACACCTCAAACAAAAGGGGTACCTGCTATAGACTATAACTGTACATGTATGTACCCTACTATTATATTGGATATGATGATCAGCTCACCTCACGTCGTGTGCTTAGTGCTTGTGTACACATTGAAATACAGGCATATCATCAAGCCTTTGAACACGCTACGTGGGTTCACTAACGGTTATAGAGCTGTCAAATTCAGACTACATATACAATACTATATATGAAACCGGACTGTTACAAACACATTTACCCATACACAGGACCTGAAATAGGTAAATTTATCGAAAAGTTCCTTGTTTTTGGGATGAAATTGCAGACAGACGTTCAATTAAATTGGGGTAGAATAAAACATACAAATGCAACTCACCTCAAACCACCCCAACCGACCCCACAATACAAAAACCAAAAATAACCAAACTTTTTTGGTCCACAGGGGATGGTTTGGGACTTTTACAAAACAAGCTCACAAATCAAATGCAAACACTGCAACAAGGTTTTTAGAAAGGATTTCTATTTCTCTATGTCCTTTTTTGTTCTCGTTTCTGTTTTTTTTATTTATTTTTCTATATGCAGATGTAGGCTTTGTTGAATAAAGTCTATTAGTTCCAGAGCCCCCAAAAATGGAAGTTCGAAAAAATTCAAATTCCGAATCAATATATAGAAGAGAATCTATGTATTTTGTAGCAAAGGTTAGAAACCAAACAATATTCCAGTTTTCGATATAGGGGATGTATATTTTTTTTTTTTTGATCCTTTGGAAATTTTTGGTATAGGCATAGAATATCGGAATATCGCACTATCGGGCTATCCGTACGGCAGGCAGTGTACGACGACGGTACGATATAGATTGGAAAAATGGTCAGTGAAGCAAAAACCATTTGATTTAGTGAATTGCAGATAGGTACCTATTTATACATGTGATATGAAGAGCCGACATTTTTTTGGGTGTGTTTTGTTTGTTTATATAGCTTGAAGTGGTCTTTTTTCGTGCTATAGGAATAAGTTCAGACTGCATCGTATTTCTAGACGGAATTGAGTGCGAATGGAATTCTTGTAGAGAATTTTACCCCAAAATGGTCTTCTCAGGAAGTATACCTAACTTATCCACCAATACATTTTCAGTTTTATAAAGGGTGAAATTGGTAGTTTTTGGGAGTTCTGTTAGGAAGTCAGCTAGCGGCTTCATTATCAGTATTTGAAGCAGAAATGTTTCTTGTTTTTATTGCCAATTCGGGAAACCTTTAGCAATATGGCATCAAAATTGTACTATTACCCGGTAGATGAAAGGCAATTATATTGCCTAGGAAATAAAGTATTTTTTCGAAATGGGATTTTTGTGATTAAAATGTATGATATTGAAATTCGGAAGCTTTTTCGTAGTTCTGCTGAAATTTTTGAATCAAAAATCAAATTTCACTATATTTCAATGTTCTTGTAAGATGAGAAGTATGTGTATCTGTAAAAATTCTTAGTAGAAGTTTCAATATACTCATAAGTTCTAAGGAAAAAAGCGTTTTTAATATCAGCTATTATGAAAAAAATATTGAATTAAATTTTTAAGCTTAAAAGCTTATTAGAGTGTTAATATTTTGTAATGTTGCATGTAGAAATTTTATTTCAAACTTTCATTAGCAAATATTTCTTAAAGATCCAAATAATCAAAAGATATTCATGAAAAACTGCAAACTTTCTGGAATAACATATTTTTCTTTTTTGAATTGTTTTTTACTTGCGACATATAGGAACTATATGGCAAGTTTTGCATTCGTGCAAAATTTCGAACTCGAGATTTTAATCAAACATGATATTACGATGGTAGACAAGTCGAAAAAAGTGGGTCCCGCGATTCCGTCCGGTCGGTTTTGTCTGTCTGTCCACGCTCCTACAGCCTAAACCATTGGGTCGATTGAGTTCAAACTTGGAAGTTAAGCTTTTGAGCAGATTCGCGTTAGGCGTTTTTTTCATTTTTTTTTTAAGATCAAAACTAACAGTGGCCACCATATAATTTTTTTGGTCAAAAAACGAAAATTCGAATTTTCTCAAAAACAAACCGATAGATTTTCTTTAAATTTTCTCTAAAATTTTATTTTTTAACTTGACTTCTTTTAATAAGAAAAACAAATTTTTTTATTGCTCAGGAAAGGTACCGCTCATAGAACCGTTATTTTGTTTTTTAATTTTCTCAGCATTTTATACACCGATTTCAATAATTTTTTTTCTGAATAAGCTCTTATATTTCTTTAACAATATTTGATTATCAAAAGTGCAATTTTTTATTGTTTGGATTTTTAAAAAAATATTGAATTTTATTTTTTCAAAATTCGATATCTCAAAAACGGGTCAACAATTTTTTACGAAATTCAAATGTATAGCGTATATTAACAATCTCTAAACAACTGCGTATCAAAAATATTTTTAGAACAAAATTGAAAAATTTTATATATAAAAAATTAATTTAAAAAAAAACCGCTCTAACGATTTTCATAAAAAAAATTTGAAAAATAAAATGTTTTTTTATTTATATAATGGCATTTAAATTTTTGAAGACAAACTTATTTTTCGGGCGAAATTTTGAATATTAAAATATTTTTTTTTAATATTTTAACTGTGCATGAGCCCGAAATAGCGCATTATTTTAACAAAATTTTAATTAGATTCCTAGCTTTTATCTAAGTTAGTGCATTTGGTACATATTTATGTATTTTTATAACTAAAATTATTGTAAATACCAACGATATGGCCGCCCATGTAGCGCAACTGTATCGGATATGATATATTTAATCAACAATCTATTTTAAAGTGTCTATCAAGAAGTATTATCTTGGTGCCTTTGTATATGTGATTTTAAAATATTATTATTTACGAATAAGGTTGTTTCACACATGATTTACTTGCCTTCGCCTATATAAAAGAATAAATACTTAGTAGGTACAAGTTAATGAAACGGGCCAGAAAGAGTATATGTAATTTCTATTAGAATCGCTTTTTCAACGTATACACATTATAACTACTTATAAAGGTATTACGTACAAGTTCTACAACTACTGCTTACGTTTCACTTCATAACTAAAATCCAAAACGCTCAAAAGCCTGGCTGTAAACAACACATGAATAGCAATTTCTTGTACCTTCTTGTTCGTATGCTGGTTATTTTTTTTAAACTTTAACAAAATAAATAAACTGAACGTACAAATTCCATGTTTGCCCTGAAAACTTGTAGTAAATAAGGAATGTAGTATATACCTTTTAGCTACCAATAACATTCCTTCATTATCATCATGAACATGTCCTTATCTATCTATCTGCATAAAGCTAAACACGCCAAGTGAACTATTCTATGGCCGTTTTAGACATCTACCTGTTACCTAACTACACAACCAATAGGCGATCGCCTTACAATTTAAACTTTCATGGTCTGCCTCTTTCTTATCTTATTTATTTTCCATCCTGGTTCTTCTTATATGAAATTACAATAAAGCTATCTTAAGGAAAAAAGCTTTCGAGGAACAAGTTGAATTTATATGAATCGCATCGTAGCTTTTACATAACAGAAACCATTTTTCATATACAAAGATCGTACCCAAGTAAAAGCAGACTTATGAATGTAAATAAAAACAAATATCGGTAAAGGATCCTAAACAGCTGACTTAAGCATGCAAAAGTTTGTTTCATCCCCTTATTAGATACAATATTAAGCCATTTTGTTTGTTATATAAAGTTTTGATATAAATAAAACAAAAACAAATTCATCAACCTTCATATGGAAGCTCTTTATGTGAAAACATATACGAGGATAGACTCAAATAAAATGAAGGAAATTGTGTTGACTTTTTGGGTCGAAAATTAATTATCACCCTTATTCTGCTGGCCTATTATGGGAATGGAAATAATATTTTTCTCTCGCTACCGCTGAATTTCTCCACTTTCGATACTAACGCCACGCCAATGACTCTGCATCTGGTCGCCCTAAAAGTTTCTGCTCATGAGAGTACTATGGTTTTCATTATGTACAATTGTACATATTGGCATTTATACCTTGAAGACAAACTTATTTTACAGGTATATTTTTAAATCTTATATAAAAAGTACTTTTTTAAACATACTCTTAGCATACAGGAGCAAGTTCGTGCGACCCAGTCGTGCATTTTATTTTTTGTTGAACACCAAATTACTTAATTTTTAACAAGAGACAAAGTTTGTGGATCTGCAAAGAACCCGAAACACAGCCATAGAACTACTAACTTTTATGAAAATACAACTTTAGGGTACACATTAGAGGTTCGCATGAATTGCCAAATGACTTACGGTCAAGGCATATTGCTGCCATCTTTTTAACTTCAATTTTCGGTCTGGCATTTTTGTTATTGAATATTCTTGAGGTATGGGAGTTAATAAAGTAGGTGCCTTAACAGCAGTGACGGTGCGTCAATAAGACGTTTTAGACAGTGTCTACCCTTCAGATTTGAAACAATACTTTACTCTCTACAGTACCTAAATACATAACTTTAAAAATGATATGCATGGAAAAAAAACAAAAATTTGTACTTAATTATACTAATTCCTATTTTGATTTCATTAAGAATAATATTTCCTATCCCATAGTACCTACTTCTTGTCATTTTTTGTCTAACCCATTTATATGTGTATCTACAATCTACATTCACACCTATTTCTACTTTTATTTATCACTACCTCACATATACCAACATCATGCTATGCTATGATGGATAGCTTGGCTCTACATTATATGACTGACTTGGACTTCTATTAACGAACCTCCCGAACGAACGCCGAATACCGAAAGTACGAATGGCACGACACGAGTAAAGCCGAAGACAGTGTCTTTGCTTCCCATTAAAGTTATATAAAGGGAAAAAGGTTAGCTTCATTCCCAAAAACTAATTTTATATGGAAGCTAGTAGACATAAGTGAATCTGTCTAATCGCTTGTTTGTTTTGAAAGTAAATTCTTAATTCGAATTTTTCATGAAGAGAACGAGTGTCAGTTAATAGGAGCAGCATAGTGAATGTGATCAACGCAGCGGCAGCGGCAGCAGGCAAGTGTTGCCACTTCTCAAAAAAAAGTGGAAGTAGATTTTAGGAAAAAAGTGAAGTAGATTGAGAAAAATGGAAGTAGATTTCAAAAATTAACTTTTTCTTAATTATTCTACATATTTTTAAATTATATTATTTCAATAAAAAATAGAAAAAAAATTAATTATTTAAGGCTTCATATCATATACTTCAAGATGTTAATGTAACATTTCTTAAATTAAATCTTGCTTGTTAGCAACGAAAAAGCAAAGATTGGGATAGTGTTGGTCATATCAAATGACTTTAGGATGTTTTTATTGCAAAGGACGAGTTCTTCAAGAAATAGTTATTGGAATCGTAATACAATTTTAGTACATCAACAAACCTTTTATCTTTGTTTTTAGACAACTTGAAAATATCTTTTGATATTGAAAACAAACAATCAAATCCAAAATAAGACTACGGCATAACTTTAAACTGTAACAAACAAAAAAAATAAAATGCACGACTGGTTCGCATGAACTCGCTCATGTATTCAAAAATGTCTGTCTCAAACTATTTCCTGTATTAAATTAAAATGTACCTGCAAAAAAGTTCGTTTTCAAAAATGTAAATGCCATTTGATTTCTCAAGAAAAATACAATTTTTTGAAACTTGCGTTTGAAAATAGTTTTTGAATTTTAGTTTAAAAATATTTTTTGGAATATAATTTTGAACTTATTATTAGACAACCGGCATTTCAATTTTGTAAAAAATGATAACCCATTTTCAAGAAATCAAATTTCGAAAAAAATAATATTTGTTTTTAAATTAAAAATAAAAACCAATGATATTTTTGGCAGAAAAAAAAGTTTAGTTCTTGAGAAAACTTAAAAACAAAATAACGGTTCTAGCTGGAATGGGATAGCCTTTATATATTTTTATATTGAAAGAAGCTAAACTAAGAACACAAATTTTAGCAAGAATTTAAAAAATCTATCGATTTGTTTTTGAAAAAAATCGAATCATCCATATTGAGCTCTGTCGGAAGAGGTTGCGACTTACATGTGAATTAAATTATTTTCATTTCATTCTAATATTGAACTCTAACAAGACAAGTTAAGGTTGTAAGTTTTTGAGATTGCCAACCTGTATTGCGTAAATCAATACATATTTGTTAGATGGATTTTTCAGGAAATGATGATATTTTTGAGTATATACAAAGTAAAGTTACAAATGTAAAGTTTTCAATGCTACCTATAGAAGATAAGATAACTATTAATTCATTACTACAATGCGAAATAATGAATCAAAATTTGTGTCTACCCAGTCAAATGGACTGCCGCACGTCACTGCTTAACAGTCTGTTAACTCTCAACCATTGCTGAGTGCGAAACATTTTGTCAAAAGGCTGATTTGAGAAAGCTCTTTTTACGGTAAGAATACAAACGTATTTGATATATGACAAAAAAATTATTTTAAAAATCTTTAGAACAGCAAATTTGTTTTATATTACTATTATTATTAATATTGCAAATTTAGTTTTGTTACATTGAAAACAAATAAATTTTTATCAATTTTAGTAGCATTTCTTAATTTTTTAAAAATTGTATGAATGAGATAATTTTGAGAGATATCAAAAAACCACTCATCAATTTTTACCAAATTTGAGTTCTATTTTTTGTAGATTTTCTTTTTTTTATAAAAAACAGACTGTTGGAAATTCATAAAAAAACTGTTGAACATCGAAAACAATATTTTAGTGAAATAAAAAAAGGTTTGAACACAGTATTTTCAATTTTTGAAAAGATATTTGATCAAAAGTAAATTTTTACCAAGTTTTAGTATTGGTTTTTTAGTTTTAATTTTTTGTAAAAAAACGGTC